>NC_064857.1:23429897-23637919 GCF_024139225.1 Suncus etruscus | reverse complement strand
AAAGAAAAGAAAAAGAAAATTTCACCTCCCTTTACTATTACTAACACGCAAACTTGGGAAAATTCTAGCATCAATACTTTACATTATGAAGACTTTAGGGAGTTGTCTGTGCTTAACCCTGAGATTTGAACACACGAATTTAGAGTGAAATCTCTTTAAAAAAAAAAAAAAAGAAGAGAAGAACCATTTGAAATGACAACTATATTTTTTATTTATATAATAAATTATCCACACTCTCTTAATTAGTGCTTCATTACATTTCACATTCATTTTGTTATTTTAATAATTCTAGATTCAAAATGAAATTTGATGAGAAGAATTTGAAACAACCTTAAATATCTCTTAAATTTAAACATGAATCTAGAATCAGATCTATTCTTCAAAAGCTAAACTTAGTGTTCTTCTCAACTAAACTTCCATCATTTTTCAAATCTGGCAAGCTGCTTTCTCCCAAGGATTCCCACTGCACATCTGTCTATTTGAGAAGCCACATATCTAAAATTTCAGACTCAAGTCAGAAAAAGAAGTATTCTAGTGCAAGCAATTGGCATAATTGGTTCATCAAGCAGTTGTGCAGCCATTCATCTCTAATGGAAAGTAAAGCTGATGTTTTCCTAAAATGAACAAAGGATTTGTTCTTTTCTATCATTGTTTTTAATTTAGAAAAGTTAAAAAAAAAAAAAAACACACTGAACCATAGCAAGGGGTTCAGCACCACAACTTCTCAATTCTGTATGCTGCCACACCATCCCAGATTGATGGATTACCTGAACAACTCCGTGTCCTTTTTGGAACTGAGGCTGGTGGGTTCCCCTTCCTTCCAGCTAGATTTGACAGCCCACGCACCCAAATTTTACCTACATCCACAGCTCATAAATTCTGCACACCACACCATTCCAGCACAGTAGGAGCATAGCAAACCCAAGGAGGGAAACTCATAGAAGTCTATCACATTCAATGAAAATAAGAAAACCGACGGCTCACACAGTACCAATCACCTCAGTAAATCTTCACACAGTGACTCTAGTGACAGCATTATGAAGACATTTACCAAGATCAAAGATGCAATAGCACAGGTAATCAACAAAGCCAACAGAGCATGGCTGGCCTTGAGTGCTGAAATGAGAAAACTACAAGTAGAAATGAAGAGCATGATCAGAAAGGTAACATAATGGGTAGGCACTTGTCTTGCACACAGCTAATAAAGGTTGATCCCTGACACCATATACTATCTCCCAAGTCAAAATTGACCCTGGAATACAGAGCCAGGAGTAAAACCTGAGTATTGTGGGTGTGACCCCCAAAGCCAAAACAAATAAGAAAGAAATGTAAATAAATAAGCATCAAGCACCTTTTGAAAAAAGACAAGTAAATGAAGAGCATTGTAGGTGATTTTAAAAACTCAGTAGACTATTTGAACAATTTATTATCAACAGCTGGGCAAAATAAAATATCAAAGAACATCAAAATGTAATGAAGGAAATCACTAGAATAAAGCAAAAGGTTGAAAACAGTCTGAAATAAAATGAACCACACTACAGGTTCAAATACCAGGCACTACAAGACAACCTCAAGAGGAACAATATTAGAACCATCAAAGTCTCTGAACAATAGGAGGAAAATTTTGATTAAGAAAAAATATTAAAAAAAAATAAAAATAAAAAAAAATATTTAAAAAATTGTGGAGAGGAATTTCCTCGACTTGAGGATGGTAGACTCTGAGATCCAAGAGATTGAAAGGGCCCCAGAAAAATAAACCCAACTAGGAAAACTCAAAGACACATTTATACTTAAAACGAAAAGTTCCAAATTAGTCTCAGAATATTAAAAGCAGCAAGATCAATAAAGCGATTTATATATAAAGAGCCCCTAAGATTCTATAAAATTAGACATTATGAGCCAGAAAAGAATAGATAAAGTACAAATTCTCAACAAAATGAACACCTCACCAAGAATACCCAATCTGGCTAGACTATCAGTTTTGAAGGAAAGATAAAAGCTTCAGGAACAGGCAAAAATTTAGAGAGTTCATAACCTTGAAATCAATTCTGCAAGAATCATTAAAGAAACTTTTTTAAAGGACAGAATAAACTTCTCAGAGCATGGCATTGAATATGTCACTCATATACTTATGGATACCCTCTACTAGGTTAAGGAAGATAGATTTATTCCTATCTTGCTAAAGGATTTTATACATTTTAATAATGACTTAATATCTTATTTATATTGAATTGTGTTATGTCTTTTACTTTTAATTGAATCACTAAGAGATACACAGTTAAAAAGTGTTTTCACAAATATATTTTTAAAGACATTAGACATAAAAATTCCAAGAAAAACCACATACTGGTAAATTCTGAAGTTTTCCTTACTGTCTCTACTCTAGATGCGAGAAAATTTGCTATTAATATAAGAAGTGAGATAAGGAGCAAATAATTTATTTTTTCTAATATTAAAAGAGTTCATTGTTAACACCCTTATTTGTGAGGGAGAAGCAAAGAGTTTTCTAATTTTAATTCATGATATTATTTGTTAATCCACTAAGGTAGTCACTACTTAACATACCTACTGAGTGTTTGGAATGTGTTCAATTTATACTGAGTTGTACTGTAAGTGTGTACACACTGTGTATAGTAGAATGCACTCTGGATTTTGAGGACTCAGTGAAAATAAAAGATAATTTTAAATATCTCTTACTAGACTGTATTCTAGTTACATTTATACGTGATGGTCTAAGTAGAATTTAGGGCTAAAATTAGTTTCACATGGTTTCATTTTTGGTCTTCCTTATATTCCAAGTGAAAAACACAGCTTTAAATAATGTAAGTTAATACAGATTATTTTCTAGAAAAAAATTTACCTTCTCCAAAGTCTCTTTTTTGTTAGACTCTTGTTAGAAAAGCCACTAGAAAAAACTTTAATCCTGCCAAAAAAGCTATTTTCCATATCTCAAAATCTTTTTTCCTAAATAACTTCTTTGTGCTCTTTAAGAACTAATTAAAGTAATCATATATAATATTACTTTTTCAGTTCCCTCATCTGACACTTAAATTATTTGTTACTAATTGACATTAATCAAAAATTCTGCATGTTTTTAAAGATTTAACTGAAATGAAGACACTTTTCAAAACTTTTTAAGGTTTTCTTCTCAGACATCACTTTTATTTTTTTAATCTTTATTTAGACACCATGATTACAAACATGACTGGAGTTGGGTTTTAGTCACAAAAAGAACAGCCCCTTCACCAGTGCAACATTCCCACCACCAATGCTCCCCATATTTTCCCACAACCAACGCTCCCATATCTCCCTATCTACAATCCCTGCCAATATTCAAGACAGGCATTCTACTTCTCTCACTCATTAACATTGTCATAGTAGGTGTTAGTGTTATAACTGCGCTCACCCCTCCTTGAGGTGAACTTCATATCATGTACCAGTCCTTCCGGCCCTCATCTCTGGGCATTATTACAATAATGTCTTTTATTTTCCTTAAAAACCATAGATAAGTGAAACTATTCAGTGTGTGTCTCTCTCCCTCTGACTTATTTCACTCATCATAATAGTTTCCATGTCCATCCATGTATAGGAAAATTTCATGACTTCATCTCTCCTGACGGCTACCTAATATTTCATTGTGTATATGTACCACAGTTTCTTTAGCCATTCATCTGTTGAAGAGCATCTTGGTTGTTTCCAGAGTCTGGCTATTGTAAATAGTGCTGCTATTATAAATATAGGTGTGAGGAAGGGATTTTTTGTATTGCGTTTTTGTGTTCCTAGGGTATATCCCTAGGAGCGGTATAGCTGGATCATATGGGAGCTCAATTTCCAGTTTTTTTGAAGAATCTCCATATTGTTTTCCATAAGGGCTGGACTAGATGGCATCCACACAAGCAGTGAATGTGAGTTTCTTTCTCCCCAAATCCCTGTCAGCACTTATTGTTCTTGATCTTTGTGATGTGTGCCAGTCTCTGTGATGTGAGATGGTACCCATTGTTGTTTTGATTTGCATCTCCTTGATAATTAGTGATAAGGAGCATTTTTTCCTGTGTCTTTTGGCCATTTGTATTTCTTCTTTGAGAAATTGTTCATTTCTTCTCCCCATTTTTGATGGGGTTAGATGTTTTTTTCTTGTTAAGTTCTGTCAGTAACATGTATATCTTAGATTTTAGCCCCTTGTCAGCCATCACTTTTATTTTTTTTTTTTTTTTTTTTTTTTGGTTTTTGGGCCACACCCAGTAACGCTCAGGGGTTACTCCTGGCTATGCGCTCAGAAGTTGCTCCTGGCTTGGGGGACCATATGGGACACCGGGGGATCGAACCGCGGTCCGTCCAAGCTAGCGCAGGCAAGGCAGGCACCTTACCTTTAGCGCCACTGCCCGGCCCCAGCCATCACTTTTAAAACAAATATTTTCTCATTACACAATTGGAGTATGCTTTATATGACAATTTCCACTATTCTATGAATCAAAAAAGATTTATGCTATTTGTCAGCAAAATTACACTTTTCTTTATATTTATGTTTTGTTTATACTTGTGCCACAATGATATAAAGTACAGCTGAAATATTACAGACCTTATGATTCTGCCATATTAATCTTAGTTTAATAGCAGAACTTATTATTAGATATTTGTGAAGCATACAGAAGCAATCAATATTCCTATTGTACACTGGATAATCCACAACTGAATTGATTTATCAGTAACATTCTCTGCACAGGATAGCAGAGATTTTTTAACATAACAATGATTAATTTTCTGGTAATATTTTTATGTAAAAAATATTCTGTAAGTAGTTTTCAAGATCAAAAATGTTGTAGTAAATTATTTAGCCACCCAAGGTCTTAGAAATTTAGTCATTTCTAATTTATCTAGGTGAGCCTTTTTGTTATAACAAGTAATTTGGACTATTTACTTCTGGATAACACTACAAAGAATCAAAAGTCTACAGTTCCTAACTAAAATTACTAACATTATTACTGGTGAAATAATCAGTAATATCAAAACACTGTTTAGACAATGTTTGTACTACCCTGCGGTTAATAAATTCCACCTCTGCACACCACAATAGATGTTGAGGGGAAGGATAAAATGAAATAATTCATTTCCATTCAATTTTATTTTAAAGAGCACTAAATTTGGAATTAGTAGATTTGGATCCCAAACACACATAGGTGTGTTGTAGTGAAGTAAACAACAGAGTAGCCACTCTGTTCTTCATCCAGATCTCTCTTCCTGGGCCGAATTTCCTGTGTGATCAAGCTGAAACTCATCACCTGCTGAGACCATATTCTAGCACAGTTTTTACCCTTTTTCCTTTCTTTCTCACTTTTCTTCATAAAACTTAGACTACATGATTGAACAAGAACCTTTATCAGTCTTTGCTTCGTGAAAAACTCAACTAAAATACTATTCATTTTACCCTGAATTTCTTTATCTGTAAAACAAGAGTATTAACTGATCTATAGGATTATGTGAGAAATCTTTGACATGCCATATTTTATAAATGTGTTTTATAACCTGTAAATAGTTACTCAAATCTTAGGTATTGCTATTTTCAATGCCATCTTAGTGCCTAATTTAAATAAGCTCAGTTTAAAAAAAATGTCTTGTGTGCTTTCAGCAGCACATATAACTAAAAATTTCTCTGGAACACACTAATTCCCATCTCCCTATGAGATGGCCTATGGACATGTTTGGGAATATCAAAGATAGAAATCTTTCTCTGAACCTTCACACAGCTTAACTGGAAAGGAAAAATATCCCCAGTTGCTCCTAAATTCTACTTAGTCTAAAATCCTAGTTGTGTTTTTCCATGCAAACAGATAGATAATGCTATAATTTTTAGCTTCCTACATCATCCTCTTTACTGTCCATAGGATATTAATTTACTATTAGTATAAACTGAAAAATTGAAAATAACTCATACTTAAGTCTATTTTCTTTTCCCTATTAAATTTAAAAGATTTATGAGCATTTTATAAAAATTTCTGTGAGATGTTCACTGATTTAATTATGGTATATTCACTTTGCTTATTTAGTTAGGCCATTGAATTGTTTCCTAACCTGATCCATCACAATTAGAAAAGCTCTTATTGTATTCCCTAAAATGAATCTTATTAGTTTAATTATTATGTTTTTCATATGTAAAATGAAATAAAATGAGTATGTTCCTCCACATTTAATGAACACATACAACTCAGATGATATGCATATGTCCATTTTCTATATATTACATTATATTTTTGGAAAGCTCTATAGAAAATTTAGCACTTTTACTTTTTGGCAATGTTGGGGATCAAATTCAAACTTCACACATGCAAGACATATGTTGCACCATTGAATCATATCCCCAATTCAAAATTCAGCTTGGTTTTTATTTTTAGCCTGCTAACTATAATTATCCTGAAGGACTGACCCCTGATTGGTTCTTTACCAGATCTTTACAATTCCTCAAAGAATTAAAATTCAATCATTTTATAGTCTATGAGGCACCAGACACTTTGCTAGTTGCCTGGAAAACAACATCATAAAATCTCCCCTCTTCAATTGTAGTATAGATTGCAAGACTGACTTGAATGAGACAGACACCCACGAACAGGACTCATGCTGATAGCTGTAGTTGAGCAATTTCAAGTTCACCAAGAGAAAAAAAAGCAATCAATAAGATGACATTAGAGATAAGGGAGGTGGCTATAGAGAAAAGCATTTCAAATAAGGAGACTGACATATGCAAAATCTCTATATGATAGGAGGGAACATGATCAATATATCACAGCTAGAGCTAGAGGAATATGAATCAAGACTAGCATTTTTTAAATTATTTATATGGTTGGAGAGACAGTACAGATTATAGAATGTTGGCATTGCATACAGCTAGTCAGGGTTCAATCCACAGTACTCTATATGGTCTCCCAAGCTTAGAAATTATTCCTGAGCATGAGTCAGGAATAAGCCCTAAGCACTGTTATATGTGACTCAAAACAAACAGACAAACAAAATTATTTAGATGTCTTGATTTACAAATTTGTTCATAATAAGGTTTAGAACTATAGTATTCAGACCTCCAGTCCTACCCATGAACCATCTCTCCATCAAAGACCCCAAGATCTCTCTCACATCTCCAACCTGGATCCTTGGCAGATACATATTTAAGTTTAATTATTGTAGTGAGGCCACATATATATATACATATATATATATATATTTCGAACTATCAGACCCAACACACTAAATAATGTTGGCCCCCTACAATGATATATTAATTATATAATAATTATATAATGTTTTATGTCATAATTATATATTATAACATATTATAATTGTATATAATATATATAACTACAGTTGATCTTTTTTAAGGCCCCTGACTCTTGCCTCTTCTCTTCTTGCTTACCTCAACCATTTCTTCTCTTCCTAGGCATTTTTGTTTCTATGGTCTGAGAATTAATGTTGTTCTTACCTTTGATACCTTTCATATCCTAGGCATGACTTTTCTGAAGAATACAGATCAATGGCCAATAGGCATGTAGAAAGTGTAATTGTCACTCTGCTTTAAAATCCCTTCTCAAAGAAGCTTTTCCTAACCTCTTAGCACTCCATCTCACAAACATTATCTACCCCTCTTCTGAATTTCACTGTCGTCTTTACATACTGTTAATTTTTTGTTATTAAAAGTATTCAGTTTTATGTCAAAAGCTATCCTCAGTAGACTAGGTAAAGGTTTCTACAAAAGAAAATACATGAGGGGCCAGAGCAATAGCACAGAGAGGGTAGGGTGTTTGACTTGCACACAGCCAACCTGGGCTAAATCCCTGGCATCCTATATGGAACCCCAAGCCTGCCAGGAGTAACTTCTGAGTGCAGAGCCATGAGTATCCCCTGGTGCTGCTGGATGTGCCACCCCTCAACTAAAGTAAATACATGATATATTTGGTTTGTCTCTATTTCTAGGAGCTATCATAACACTTGACAAGAAATTAATTGGATATAACTGAGAAGACTGTAGGTCAGTTTGTTCTCGAGACTTATTAAGCAACTCTTCAAGGATCTGTAACAGCACTGTCAAATAAAAAATAATAAAGCAATCCATGTTTTAAATTTACTGGTAGCCATATATGAAATTAACATAAATAATATATTTTACATTGGCCAATGTATACAACTCATTTTTTCTATTGCAATCAACATAGCATGTTTTTCATGGTTTTCTTATAATATTCGTTTTATATGTTATTTTATACTCACAGCAGATCACATTTGTTTTCAATATGCTAAGGCTATGTAGACAAGTGGAATCTAAGTTACCTTCCAAGTAAAGCCAGTGGTGATAGCAACAAATCAAACAAAGAACAAGCTATACAGAAGCTATAATTCTCACTAAAAAGCTTTAAAAGAGCCAGTTAAGAAATTAGAGGTTGGAATTATTTGAACTAACTTTTTTTGATGTTGGGTTAAAGTATTTTCACCAATTGTTTTTATAATATCTGAGGATAGTTTGAGTATTATTATTAGTTGGGGTGAAATGCCAGCATGATTTGTTTGTCTTTTCTGATGTTATTTGTTTCTTGTTTTTAGACCACACTTAGGGGTCACTCCTCACTCTGCACCAGAAATCACTTCTGGTGGCACTCAGGGAACCATATGGGATGCCAAGGATCGAACTCATGTCAGCCTCATGCAAAGCAAATATTCTACCTGCTGTACTATCACTCTATACCCAACCTCTTTTCTTAATGGATTAATCTACTTGGCTCAGAAATTATGATGCGGGGTCGGAGAGATAGCATGGAGGTAAGGCATTTGCCTTGCATGCAGAAGGATGGTGGTTCGAATCCCAGCATTCGATATGGTCCCCGAACCTGCAAGGAGCGATTTCTGAGCATAGAGCCAGGAGTAACCCCTGAGTGCTGCCGAGTGTGACCCAAAAACCAAATAAAAAAAAAAGAAAGAAAAAAATTATGACGCATATGAGACAGATAAAGTTAAACAGCATTGTAAAAGATTTTTAGTTCTGAAAAAATGGTATTATATATTTAAGGGGGAAGTCGGTCGCTAGAATAATTTTGTCCAGTAAATTTTTTTTTGATCTCAGAATCAGCATTTTAGCTTTTGTTGATTAATTCATTTATATCACTGGATTAATGAGATTCAACAAAATCTCCTTCTTCTTTGCTAGCCAGACATATATGCAAAAATATAAATTATTTCTGTAAATAGAAAGCGTATGATCTCTATAAAATGACTGCTCTTGAGGCTGGAGAAGGAGCACAGCAGTAGGTCATTTGCCTTGCATGTGGCTGACCTAGAATGAATCACGGTTCCATATGGGATTCCCAGGCATCCCATATGGTTCCACGAAGCCAGGAGCAATTTCTGAGCACAGAGCCAGGAGTGACCCCTGGCATCAACGAATGTGGCCTAAAAAACAAAAATCAAAAATAAAATGGCTGCTTTTCACTGCACCTAGTTCAAGAACATCAAAAGTGTTCTTACTATGTATTGCCATGTGGAAGAAGCTGGGGTGTATCATGATTCTGCGTGAAGTCAGACAGAAGAGGGACATACACAATGACCTCTACCATACATGGTATATACTTTGATCTAGGCCTTGGGTCTATATAATAAGTCCCTTCAAAGAGCATGCAAGAACTTGGAGAAATCAAACATTTTTTTACACTAGTGTTCTGGAATAGCAAGTTTTCTTAGTTTATTTTTTAATCAATTTTCTGAACACCATGAATTAAAAGGCTACAAACTTATTCATAATTAAGTGTCAGGGGTATAGTATTCAAGCATCAATAGCTTTGGTAGCGTCCATGTCCCTCCACTGTGCCCCAGTTTCCCTCCTGCCAGTTGGTCATTGAATCATAATGAAATATAAAGTTATAAAGTCATTCATGATTAAGTTTTAGTTGTACCATGTCCTAATACCAGTCAGTCCCTTGCACTTTTTTTCTTTTTCCTTTTAGACACTGTGGTTTACCATCCTTTTACCAACAGGGCATTATAAATATCAATCAGAACCCAGACCCCATAGTTTTCAGAATCAGTCTTCATCCAAGTGATCACTTCCCTTTATCACTGTCAGAGTGTTCTTTTTCCTGACCTATCTATCCCCCCTTCCCTCTCATCCCCAGTAGCAAGCTTCTGCTAGGGACCAGTTCTCTTGTCATTCATTTTCATTGTATCTGGACATTAGTAATTCTCCTACTATGTTGCTTTATACCCCATCGACACATTTTGTTTCTGTTCCTCTCCCTCTTACTCATTTTATTCAGCATTATACTCTCCAGATCTATCCATGAAGCAACAAATTTTATGACTTTGTCTTTTTTCTAATGGCTGCATAGTATTCCATTGTATGTTTACCATAGTTTTAATCTAATCATCTGTTCCGGGTGCTTGAGTTTTCCTGTATTTTGGCTTGGAATAGCAAATATTTTAATGTCTCCAATACACAAATCTGAAAGAGGATACTAGAATAATAGTTACACAGTCCATATATTTGTAGTTTCCCTATAGCCACTTGACAGTTATTGTTTTGCATTATTGTATTATTATTGTACCATTTGACACAAACCATTAATTAGTAAGATTACATACTAGTATTAATAGGAGTTTCAGCAACCTCCATCCAAGTGTCTGCTTTTCTCTCCACCATTTCCCCAGGGTCATTCAGCAACCCTCACTACCCATGTTAAGCTTCCTACTGAAGACAAGTTCTCAGTTTCTGTTGCTTTTGGACATTTGTTATTCCCCATTCTGTGTCTTCATATACTATGTATGGTAGAGGTCATTGTGTCTGTCCCTCTCCTGTCTGACTTCATGCAGCATAATACACTCCAGCTTCTTCCACGTGGCAGAAAATTTCATGAGAAATTATAATTTTAAGATGTATATGATATGCATGAAAAGTACAAGAACTTACAGAAAGTGGGTAGAGCCTGGCATTGGGACCCAGAGCCCTGGTTGGAAAAGACTTGAATGTGTTTTTAGGGAGAAAACTGTAAAAGGAGTAGGAGTTGATGAGTTAGTAGAAAGGGGCAGAACAGCCAGGCAGAGGAAAGAACATGTAGGGAACTTATATTTAAGCAAACATATGGTGTTCTTGGCTTCGAAAAGCAAGACTTTCCAGGAGCTAGAAGAAGTCCATTATGAGTGGAGGGTAGAACTTAAAGGCTAAAATGGTCATAATGAAATCAAAGGGATGGCCAGGAGTCAGCTCACAAAGAGATAGAAATGTTCAAATGCAAGTGCCTTTGCATGAAATAGTTAGTTGCAGTTAGCTAAAATGATTATAATCAAGTGGTAAAGAATTGGAGGTGGTAGATAAAATGAAAGCAGCAGGACAAGATGGCAGGTGGTAAATGGACAAAATGTTAAAGAATGAACAGTTGGAGGAAAAAATTATAGGGTTTCATTAATTTTGATAAAAAGATCAAGATCAGATTTGACCCATTATCAAGCTGCACTAATCTTGGTAGGGAGAGCATTCATGTAAAATTTAAAAAAAAATGGTGCATGAATGATATTAACCGAATCTATCAAGCCACCATACCCACAGTCCGATTAACATCACCCCAAAGGGAATTATGGTGAACAGAGGTGTTAGTAGTGGGTGGTGGTAAAGTATGCTAATAAATATTTTGAAGAGGAGTGAAATTGTGTCCCTAAATTTTATACAGTCTTATAAGCCAACATTCCCTCAATAAAAGTAAAATAAATATTGTCTCAACTGGGTATAAAATGATCTTTAAAATTAAAATGGAGTTCAGTCCCTGATGGGAAATGTTCTGTTGAAAAGGATATTAAGATCATCCAGTTGGTTTTATGGTTAAACCTGGAACTGGAAACATAGTACACATTGTGACATGCTTATCTTGCCTGCATCCAATCCCTGTTCAATCCTTGGCGCTGTATTGGGTCCCCTGAGCTCTTTCAAAAGTGATCCCTTACTACAGAGCCAGGAATTAGCCCTAAGCATTGCAATATGTGTTCCCCTCAAAAAATAACCAAGATATAATTCTTTTTTTTTTTTTTTTTTGGTTTTTGGGCCACACCCTGTGACGCTCAGGGGTTACTCCTGGCTATGCGCTCAGAAGTTGCTCCTGGCTTCTTGGGGGACCATATGGGACGCCGGGGGATCGAACCGCGGTCCATCCTAGGCTAGCGCAGGCAAGGCAGGCACCTTACCTCCAGCGCCACCGCCCGGCCCCCAAGATATAATTCTATTGCCTTTCTTCTTTTGTATGTAGTCATGAAATATGCTCTGTACCTTGAATTAGCTGACCGATAAGTGTATATATATATATATATATATATATATATATATATATATATATATATATATATATGCATACATATGTCTTGCATGTGGGAGACCTAGTTTAGTCCCCTCAGTACCACTAGAGAACAAACCCTGAGCACTGAGCTGGGCATAGCCCTGAGATCTACTGGGTATGGCCGCCAAAACCAAAGTTGCATATCAACCTGATTAAATTGTCTGGGCAAGAGTATATGATGAAATGTGTATTATCATCTTAATATGTCTAAGAAAAATGTCTTTTAGAAACATCATTTTTTTCATTTTTAAGTGCTTTTGGAAAGAAAAGACATGCATTGATTAGAGAATCATGTGCAGTGTATCTTCTTTTACTGAAGCTGTTCAGTAATTTTCTTCATGGAATTTTTTAGCTGTTAAGGTACAGAAACTGATAAGGAATGTTCCTATTTGCAGAACTCAACTGGCAGCACAAATTGGCTTTTCTCCTCAGATCAACACTGGTCACAGCCCTTGAGTAAAATGAAGTTTAACTTGAAGAAATTTGGAAACAAGGTTGGGAATATGTTGTCACTATCAATCTATAAGGCTCCCCTACCGGAAGCTTCTGTGATTACCAGCAGCCTTGCAGTGTAACTACTGAATGGAACCTCCTGGGGATTTGGCTTTTATCATGGTTTCTTCTCCTCCTGAGTACATATTGTCTTACACGGTATGAATCCCTCCTCTCTCTTTGCTTAAGTACAACTCTCCAAGGGGAATAATGTTCTCTGTTCTTTGTATCCCTTAGCTCATGTAAATTACACTTGATTTCAAGGATGGATTTTTTAATCTTGTTTTCTTCCAACACTGAGATAGGATTACACAAATGCTAAAATTATTGCTCCTGATAATTTTCCTCATAGGCAATGCCTTTCATTTTATAGCATGAGTCTTCTTTAAAAAAAAATTAAGCTGTGTGCTGGAGCAATAGCACAGAAGGTAGTGCATTTGCTTTGCACACAGCATACCTGGGTTCAATCCCCAGCACCCCAAATAGTCCCACCAGGAATAATTTTGAGCATCAAGTAAACCCTGAGCTTTACTGGATATAGCCCAAAAACAATAAAAATTTAAGCATGAATACAAGACAAATAATTGGTTTCACCAAGTTCCCACGAGGAAGACAAAAGATAGAGGAGTTTGTTATGGTTATTCCCCATCTTTCAATGTGGAATCAATGAAGGGAAGTATTCTGAGATTCTTCAGGCGCTAGCAAACACTGTTTTTTTGTGTTCCCTTGTGCATTCTCAATGTGGTTTTGATAACTTCTTTAATAGTAGTTGTATGGGATAATGTACATTCCAAACAATTTACTTACTTCAATTATAAAATTCAGTGGTTTGAAAATATTCACAGGTTCATGCATCCATCATCACAGACTAATTTAAAATATTATTATTACACTTAAAATAAACTCTGCATTCCTTATTTTCTTTCAAGCCCTTTATCTCCTGCCACACATCTCCCAACTCTAGGTAACTAGCAACTACTTTCTAACTTTCTGTGAATTCACTCTTTTTTTTTTTTTTGGTATTTCACAACACTATATGATACGATACAATACAATACAATTTTGGGACTGACTTCTTTCGCAAAGCATTGTGATCGTTGCAAGGTTCGTCTTCCTGATAATTTATAATACTTCATTTTATTTACACATCCCCTGGCTAATAGTTGTTTGGATTACTAGCCATCTTTTTGCTCTTAAGAATACTATGTAAGGGCCAGGGCCATGGCATAATGACTGAACATTTGCTATGCATGTCTGGGAATTGGTTTCAATTCCCAGCTGCACCAAAAGGAAAAAAAAAGAAAGAAAGAAAGGAAAAAATAACTTTGATAAACATTTGAGTACAAGTGTTTGTGTTTACATATGTTTTTATTTTTCATAGGTGTTTTTTTTTTGTTTTGTTTTGTTTTTTGGGGCCACACCCGGCGGTGCTCAGGGGTTACTCCTGGCTGTCTGCTCAGAAATAGCTCCAGGCAGGCACGGGGGACCATATGGGACACCGGGATTTGAACCAACCACCTTTGGTCCTGGATCAGCTGCTTACAAGGCAAACACCGCTGTGCTATCTCTCCGGGCCCCATAAGTGTTTTTTTTTTTTTGAAGTTAAATTGCTAGGTCATATTATAACTTAATCTTTTAACTATTTTCTGATAAATTATTATTTTACATTTCCAATAGCAATAGATTTCAGTCTCTATAACCCCACCATTTGTTAATGTGTCTTTTATTCTAATCACACAAATGGCTTTGAAGCAACATCTGTCTGTGATTTTGATATTCAGGTTTGTGATACTTAATGATATTGAATGCCTTTTTATGTGCTGAAAAAATAATGTCTGCTGAATAATTTTTTTATGCCAGGATTTGACCAGAGTTCTCTAAATAAAGCTTTCACTCTTTGAGTTGTATTTCTTCTTGCATTTATAGAACTGTAGTGCCATTCGCTTACAGAAGCAGTGTCCGCAGTAAGCAGACTTTACTGATACCTGAGGAAATATATATACATATATATAATAATATATAATATAATATAATATAATATAATATAAAATATATATATTGGGTTTTGGATCACACCAGTGGCACTCAGGGGTTACTCCTGGCTCTGCACTTAGAAATCATTCCTGGCAGGATTCAGAATAATTCCATATGGGATTCCAGGAATTGAATTCAGGTCCATCCTGGGTTGGCCATGTGCAAGGCCAACCACTGTGCTATCTCTCTGGCCCCAGGAAATATATTTTTAAAGAAAGCTTCACTTCTGTCTTTAATGTATTAAAGAAATTAAGACAAAAATGTATTCCTTTTACCTTTTCATTTTTTTTTATTTAAACCATCATGATTTATTTACAGAGTTCTTCACAGTTGGGTTTAAGACAATTTTTCAGGACCAATATCACTGCCTCTCTCCAATAATGTTCCCAGAGTCCATTATATGCCAACATCCCTAGCCCTAGCTACTACCTAACAGGCCCATTTTAAATTTTGATTGTTAAAGTTTGGGTCTCATGATTTCAGTTGACTCTGATTTGGATATTTAGTTCTGTCCTTTTTTAACACCACCAGTGCACCTGAAACCACTTGGTCTCTGGTCTCTACCCTTTAATATTTGTATTTCTCCTCCTGCATTCAATTTCTTTCCTTCTCCTCACTAGATTCTGGATCCTAGCATATTCTCCATAACCTGAATTTAAACCATTGCATTTCCTCATGCATGCTACATATGAGTTCCATCATGTTTTATCCTCCTTTTTCTGGCTTATTTCATTTAACATATTATCTTCTAGTTCCATCTACGTTGGAGATGTAATTGCATGATTACATAATTCTTTAGAACTATGTAGTATTCCTATATATATGTACCACATCTTTATGATACACTCATCTGTTGTTTAACATCTAGGTTGATTAAAACTCTTAGCTATTATACTGAGTGCTGTGATGAATACATCCTTTTGAAAGAATTTTTTTGTGTGTGCTCTGGGGATAGATAACGAAAGGCAGGATTGCTGGGTCATATATTTATCTTTTTCTTAATCAATTCTTAATGCTCACAAGAACAGAGGAATTTTTCCTCAAATATTTTTCAAATGCACCTCCTTTTTTTAGCACTCCTGGCAATGCTCAAGGGTTACTCTGAATTCAGGAATTACTTATCACAATTCTTAAGAGACCATATAGGAAAGTGGGAATAAACCCAGGTTGACCATGTTCAAAGCAAATGTCCTATATACTGTACTATTGCTCTAGCTCCTCAAATGCATCTTTTTAAAGGACAATTCAAGATTAATTATGAAAAAAAAAGTTTCTCGTGTACTTGGAAGATACCCAAAAAAAGTCAATTCATTTACTTCTGCTCAAATTCCAATAGTTCAAATAATTGATAAAGAAGTTTCTGAAGTTAGAGTTCAGAAACTTTAAAGGAACACTTGTATAGTTCATTTATTGAATTTTGCTGATGTATGTAGCTTGTGAAATTACAAATGACATATTTTTGAAGTGTTAGAGAATTGCAGTGAACCTAAGTCCTCATTTCATAAATGGGGAGATGCAGCTCAGACTGTGAGGAACTCATCAGGTAGCAATACAAGAATGAAGTAGAAACAAAACTTATAGATTGATATGTCTATAACAATAGGTTCTCTTTACACATGCTTTCAGTACATGGTTCTATCACTACCTGTGAATAACCTTTGATATTAGAAGAAAAATGCTGGGGCCGGTGAGGTGGCATTAGAGGTAGGTGTCTGCCTTGCAAGCACTAGCCAAGGAAAGATCGCGACCGCGGTTCGATCCCCCGGCGTCCCATATGGTCCCCCCAAGCCAGGGGCAATTTCTGAGGTCTTAGCCAGGAGTAACTCCTGAGCATCAAACTGGCGTGGCCCGAAAAACAAGAAGAAGAAGAAGAAGAAGAAGAAGAAGAAGAAGAAGAAGAAGAAGAAGAAGAAGAAGAAGAAGAAGAAGAAGAAGAAGAAGAAGAAGAAGAATGCTAAAGGCCTGGATTTGTGAAGATGAACTATGAATCTAGTGGCCTAAAAGAAAAAAGTCATTTCCTACATAATGCATACTATTAAAATTAACTACATACATACATCTAGTTACACAGAGCTGCTGCGAAGCCAGTGGTTTTTAAACTGCAAGTCTCAACCCAAAATGTGTGCCCACACATTCATCCCATCTCATGTTATCAAAAGTTGTTATATGAAGACAGATCATATGGTGGTCAAGGCTCTTGCCTTGCATGCAGCATGATTCCTATATAAAGCACCCTGTATGGTTTTCCGAGCCTACCAGGAGTGATCTTTAAGTGCAGAGCCCAGAGGTAAACCTTGAACAATTCCAGGTGTGTGACCCCCTCCCCAAGAAATGTTTTCTTAAATAGATGAGAGAGATAGCACAAGAAGCTAAGGCACTTACCTTGCCTGTAACCCAGGGTCAATCCCTAGCATTGTCAGGTGTCACCCCAACCATTGCTAGATATGACCCATTCCAGCAACCTCACTCATGCCTTCTCAAAAAAACAGTTTCTTTAAGCAAAGGCAGAGATGTATGAAGAAGCCACACATGAGATGATTTTTCAGGGCACCAGAAGCCCTCCATACCACAGATATCCCTTTCAAACTGTGGTAAATTTGCTCTTTTTCCCAGAATATAATTTGGATTATGATATCATTGAAATAATAGTAAAGTCCTACTGAGCATTTACTAAGTATAAGTTCTTTACACTTGTTCCCATACATCCTATGATATACAAAAATAGCTAACATATGTATAGATTCAATGAGATACCAGATAAAATAGTATTATGATCTAGCACTTTATTCAGGGCTCTCATCCATAGATTATGGTAGAGATAGGATTTGATCAAAGACTTCTGGTTTCAGACTCTGCAAAATAGTGGTTCCTAAACTGCATATGGATTATTTACTATATGATTTGACATGAATTAAATAAGTCACTTCCTTATTTCAGGAACTTAGTGAAGCATCTTCTTGTGAGGGTGCTTTCTTTGACTGACCACTCTAGAATTTCTACTAGGTTGAGAGTCAAAATTTGGTGGATGCTTGAAATTACACATGTGTAGCAAGAATTATCTTTGAAGATAACTTTTATGTTGACTTGTAGTGGCTTTTCAGGTAGAAAATCAATGGGAAGAAGATTTACTCTATTATTGGAGTCCATGATCTACAGTGCTTCGTAGAAGAGGTGCACTGGAACAGGAAGGGACAGCACAACAATAAAAAATGTAAGAAGAATTAGGGAACAGAAACAATTAGGCACCTGTAACCCTGTTCAGAAGCAAACCTGACATTCAATCCCACTGGGCAGATAGAGTCAAGACACTTTTTTTTACCTCAAGATGAGTTTGGTTTCTTTGTTTGCATGGACAAAGAGCCACAGAGACTAGAATTCACATTTGACTTAAAAAATGGAAAAGTAGGACTGGAGAGATAGCACAGTGGTAGAAGCACATGCCTGACCTAAGACTAACCTAGGTTCAATTCCCAGCATTCCATAAGGTCCCCGGAGCCTGCCAGCAGTGATTTCTGAATGCAGACCCAGGAACAACCCCTGAGCACTGCCAGGTATGGCCCAAAAATCAAAAACCAAAAAATAAGAAGAAAGAAATCTACTATGATGCCAAATTTTTAAGACAGAACTGATAATCTACTTGTGTAATGAATCTGAGAAAATAGTATACCCACAAGCAAATAGGAGCTCTGTCTCACGTGAGTATAATTTTACTGCCACAGAGAATTATCCATGGAGCCAGCATAGAAGCTAGAATTATACAAGAAATAAAGTCTGTTAACAGAATTCCTCATACACACTGGTGTCATTCTGGTTCATGTTGATACTAATTTTCAGGAAAAATGTAAATGGTCACGTTACCTTTTCCACCTCTTTCTGACCTAATCAGTGTAACATTTTATTGTCACTGCTGCCCCCCTTCGGGAAAAGAATAGGAAACAAAGCTTAAGAAAGCTCCAGACTGGTTTAAATTTTCAACATGGTATTTTGCCTCAAAACCTCTGCTCAGCTATTCTTTCCAGAAGAGCTTCAGTCCAGCAGCTTGTGTCTATTAATCTCCTCCTTCTCTGAAAAATCTCTGATGATGTAGTCCTGACATATTCTCATCCACTCTCATTGTGTATCTCAACCTGGATAAAATTTATATCATTCTCTGAAGACACATAGATACAACAGGAAAACAAACAATACTAACAACAAGATAAGTACTTCAAATATTTTTCAGTCTTTAAGACTATTTTTCAGCCTAAAGAAACTTTTAAAACTGGTTCCCAATGTTTTTATAGCACAGTGGTAGGACATTTGCCTTGCAAGCAGCCAATCCAGGATGGACAGTGGTTCATATCCCAACATCCCATATGGTCCCCTATGCCTGCCAGGAGCAATTTCAGAGCACAGCCAGGAGTTACCACTGAGCGCCAAAGGGTGTCACCAAAAAAGCAAAAGCAAAAATAAAACTGGTTTCCAACAAATAAAAAATTATACAATTGAATTAGTAAATGCATAAGAATTTCCATGATATTATCATAAACCATGCATATTGTATGTTCTTTACATACATTGTTGTATGGGTTAATTACATGATCATATTCAAAGTACATAATTATCTCTTTTTCTTGTTGAGTAGTAGTGGTAAGCTTATATTTTTAAATTTGGTTTGTTTATTCATTATTCTCATATAAGATATGTAGTGAGCCAACATAATAATTTTGTGTATCTGACATAGTTATTATTCTGCAATATTTGCATCCATATTTTATGGTTAATTATCCCAAGATTGTTTTTTATTTCTGCATACAGATGCATACTGTATTATAGACTGCTCCAAATCATAGGTTGTTTTTATTTTTAATAACACAAAGTATCTTACAATGTTGAGAATATAATAATATAATGTATAGTGCACAGATTGTCTGGTTTAGAAGAACCTACACATCAAGCCAATCTCAAAAAATAGCTAGAATACAAGAGGTTTCTTCTTTATCAACATTCATTTATCTCTTCTCAAAATAGCATGGTCCTTAATGAGATTGTCTTTTCTTCCTTTCAGCTTTAGTGCTTGTGTCATCTGAACAGAGACCATTTCTAAATGTTGAGCTACCACACATTTGCTAATGTCCCCTGTGGAAACAAATCAAAATGATCAAATTCACAAATTGTGATTTGGGGTCATTAGTCTAAACTCTAAACCACTTGGTGTCACTTGTTATAATGCAATTTCTATGCAAGTAAGATTTTAATCAGACCCAACTCAAGAAATGCTCACTTGCTACTTTTACTTATTGCCATTCTGAGGTAACTGTGGTGCTTCTTCCCCAGACTAGTCCTGAAAGGTGAATGTTCACCAGAGGAGCCATAGCTCAAAGGCAAATGTGCTAAGACTTGGCTGTCTAGAGTGAGGATTTCTTTGTATAAAAGAATGTAGTAGGCTCAAGCTGGTAGGGGATCAACCCAGGGGATCTCCATGAGGCCCTCACCTAGCTTCCACCAACACTATAAAACCTGAAGAAAAATCTCAATTTTCCTAAATGAAAACAAAGATAAAATCAGAAAAGTTCATTAATCTTTTTAAAAATTTTTATCTTACTGTTAATTATAGTGACTTCAGAATGACCCATGTATGCTCCCTAATTTAGAGATGATTTTTGTCTTCTGTGGCTAGAGACCATTTTTGTCAGAGCTGTTACTTCATATATGTAACCATATATGATCTCATTGGGAAATACCAATTTGAAATTCAAAGTCAACTGTGAAACATCCAGGTTTTGTTTCTTCGTCTTACAGGCAAGCCAAATTCAAATTTTTATTGGAGTAGGTAAATAAATCATTATAGTAGTCTTAGATATATAAATAAAAATAAAAGCTGAGATTTTGCAGTATTTCTGTCAGTAGTGGCCTTAAATGTAGTCTTTAAGTGTACAGTTTATTCACTTTATAATTATTTTACATAAAACAAGACCTATAGAAATCTCAGTTATTCTACTTCCTTTTTGTTTTTGTACAGTTTATTCACTTTATAATTATTTTACATAAAACAAGACCTATAGAAATCTCAGTTATTCTACTTCCTTTTTGTTTTTGTACAGTTTATTCACTTTATAATTATTTTACATAAAACAAGACCTATAGAAATCTCAGTTATTCTACTTCGTTTTTGTTTGGTTTGGGGGCCACACCTGGCAGTGTTCAGCTCTGCACTCAGGAATCACTACCAGCAGGCTCAGAGGACCATCTGGAATGCCGGAGATTTGAATCCAGATCTGCCCTGTGTAAGGCAAACACTCTACCTGCCTTATTATCGCTCTGGCCCTCTTTAAATGTTAAATTTCCCAAAAGATTCATAGTGAATATCCTTTATGTTTTTAAGATAGTGCTTTTTTAAATTAATATCTTTAGTTAAACACCGTGATTATAAACATGTTTATAGTTGATTTTCAGTTATAAAAAAGATCAATTCATCTTTTTTCTTTTTTTGTCATCTCTACCTCTAGGCAGTTGGATATAACAGTCAAGTTATAAAGAAGATTTGAGTCCTCTAAGAAAGGAAATTCAGTAATAACATACTCAGTAATTGAAACTTTTACATTACTATAACCAATCAAATAACCATTCTTGGTTATTTTCCAGTTTGTGAGACTGGATTGAATTGTATATTTTTATCCATCACAATGAGATGTTGTCTAGATAGAAATACAAATGGACCCAGGTGTGTCAGTAGTGCTTCCTACAGCTTTTCATGTAACTAGTATCCTCACAGTGAGGAAGGCCCACTTATCTTCCTAACTTTACCAAAGAAATAATTAAGAATCAGAGAAAGCAAACTACCCAAAAGGCTCTGCCACAACTCTAAATTTTCCTGATTCTTAATCTCACAGGACCTTTGCAATTCCAAATAGTTTTCTTTTATTTAGCATAAAATGCAAAACCAAAAAAAAAAAAAACAAAAACTGTTCTAATCCCTTACAAAAATGTACAATAACTCAAATTAAGTCAATTCAGTGCTGCCTACTAGGGAAGATCTGATTTAATTAATAAATTTTAATGGTTTACAAGCAGCATGTCATTTGTTTCTATATAAACAGCACTCCTACAGAGCTTTTCAGTGCTGAAAACAATTTGTCCTTTAAATATTTTAAACATTCCCTCTTCAATCTGGTTTTCACTATTAATTTTACACTATTAAGGAAGTGTGTTACCAAGCAAAAATAAGTCAGCCCATCTTGGGCCTGTCAAAATCTTAATAAACTCTGAATTAATTGCATTTTTATTAGGCTTTTACATATTTTAATAAATTCCTGATTTTTTTCCAAAACCAAAGTATGCGTCAAAAATAAAATAGACACACAGATACATAGATAGCAAGGCTTTTTATATCAGCTTTCCTCTCAGCACAGCATTGTGGAAGGTGTCCTTATGCTGGGATACTCACTATCATTTTTGTCATTAGTGACAAACGTTCTTCAATTTGACATCTATACACAGAGGACCTTCCTCTCCTTAAAGGGGTAATAAGGGAGTGTTATGTCCCCTCCATGCACTCAAGTCACTGAAACAGTAACAGAGAACACATGACAGCCTGCCAGCTTGAAAAAGTGAAATTGTTTAAGCAAAAGGACAGGGAGAATTTCTAAAATCCATTTATATCCTAGCTCTTCAATTGTCTCAAATAATCCCAGATCCTGGTTAAGGATATTTTTTTGTTCTTGGGTGGAATAGATGGTGAAGTTTATGAGATCACAACTTGAATAATCTGGAAGTTGTTTGATTTACTGTAAGAATCTGTGATCCACCTACTATTAACCCAGAGGACCATCATTAGCTCATAACCCTATTAGAAAAAAAAAATGAAACTGCTTTGTTCAAAGATTCATCTTATATCTTACAAATGTGCTGTCTATTCAGGAGATAAGTCTTACCTTTATCTCTCCTTCATAAACACAGAAACAAAACCCCAAGCAAAATCCTTATGCGTTCCTTTAGCAGGCACCCTTCTGCCAGCTGTAGAGGGTTATAAATAATTTAGTGAGCTTCCATAAAGGTCACCCAGAGTGTTTTTTACCAACTGTAGGCATGTGTTAGAGAAGGGAGAGCTCTGAGCTAATGATCAGGGATGAAGACAGGGAAGATTCCCTTGCTTTTATTGCAAACAGATGTGTCCTGACATGTAATTTACCAATACAAATATGGAAAATAATGAAAGGATAGAAGATAACTGTAATAGGATTTTATTTGTAGCAACGTATGTAAAGCCACACCCAGCACTTAATCTTTGCTCATTGCCTGGTTTGATTAACAGATGATTCTCCATGAATATTTGTATAGGAATTGTTGTTGTTGGAGTTTGATTAGAGACCACTTAATTAAGTCTCTCAGACAAAATTTTGTTTCGTTTAATGTAGTGAGTGTACAAGTCATAACCAGCATAAGTATAAGCAATATGTATTTGTCCTGCTGACACTTCCAATAAAAAGTTTTTGATACATTCCTCTTCTTCCCCAAAAAAAACCTATCTATCCAGGTTCACCTCTCAACTCTCACCCTCATCTTTTCTCATCTATCCACTTTCCTGCCAGTGCCCACTCTCCTGGCAAACAGATTTCAGATCCTGTCCTCAAAATTGTTGCAACTGGACCCTGGTTGTCCTCTAAGAACTATGTTAGCCCTCTCTTTCCTTTCACTCCACTGTTGACAGACCATAAAATTAGCCAAGCTTGTCTCAGCTCTGCTCAGAAATGCCTGAAGTCCCTTCCTCATTCAGGTCCTCATGCTCCATCTCTGCCACCATCTGTTAATGGTTTGACCCCTGTGGACTTAGAAACCCTGACCTCCCAGCCAGGCAACAGATATCACTTAAGGATACTCTGCTTCAAAGCATCCAATTTCGGGGCCGGGCGGTGGCGCTCGAGGTAAGGTGCCTGCCTTACCTGCGCTAGCCTAGGAGACGGACCGCGGTTCGATCCCCCGGCGTCCCATATGGTCCCCCAAGCCAGGAGCGACTTCTGAGCGCATAGCCAGGAGTAACCCCTGAGCGTCACCGGGTGTGGCCCAAAAACCAAAAAAAAAAAAAAAAAAAAAAAAAAGCATCCAATTTCCAGACCAGACTTCTGCCTTAGTTTCCTTTCTATTATAGCTTCTTTCTTTTTAAACTTCTTTCAAGGAGACTGGAATGCTCCTTGAACAGCAATTTTTTGTGTGTTAATTTTTTGAGAAAGTATATGTTGAGTGCCTATCACATACTCCTTTGTACTCACTAAATACATATTAAACAGGGCTATAGCCCTAGTACAGAATATAGATAATACAGCCAAACCAAGTTATTTATTTTGCATCCCATATGAATCCCTGAGCACCACCAGGAGTAGTTCCTGAGTGCAGAGACAGAAGTAAACCATGAGCATTTCTGAGTGTAGCCCATAAACCAAAAAATCATCATTATAATCATATTTGGTAAGCAATAATAATTGTGACAATTATTGTGATTATCATAATTAAATTAGTTAGAATACTTAAGCAATTGGTAATTGCTTAATCAAGTTTAGTGTTCTCTGTAAGTCACTTTCATATAAGGGGCAATCACAGACTCCCAAAATTTTTAAAAGTTTGCCTTCTCAAAAGTATTTAGTTTTAGCAATAACAACACACTAAACACTTATATGTTTATGTGAAAAACTTGCATTCCTCATCTTCCTCATCTTCCATGACTGCTTGCCCTTTTGGTTCTCAAAAATGTCACCCCAGCCAAAAAATAAAAAATTTGGGGGAGATAAATCAAATAAATAAAAATAAATAAATAAAATTCTTATCTTTCTAAAGAATCATATGTCCTTTCCAATCCTCTCAGACCTCACTCAGTCCCTTTTCTTTCTGGTGCTCAATGTTATTTGTCATAATGTGTTTTGATCATTTGTGCATCACTATTATGGCAAGCCAAGATTGTGATTTTTTAAATATATTTTTAATTTAGTCCCCATTAAATTACAAAATTATTCATTATTGTATTTCAGGCTTTCAGGGTTTGCCAGTGCGCACTTCTAAGCTTCACCAATGCTTTCTTGCCCTGTTTGCTTCCCACAAATCAGTTTATCAGTCTACTGAGGACTGTGGTTTTTCTAATCACTACCATATCACTACACCTGGGTATAATAGCTGGCCACTGTGATCACTAAGTAAATGTTTATTGCATTAACTATCAATTTTAGTTATAAATTCATAATTTACAAAGGTATTGATAATTGAAAAGTCAACAAATAAGTCTGGGTGGCTGAGAACATTAGGACTTAAAAATTAATTTCATTATGTACCCTGTACCATGTTAATCATTGCCATACTCTATTGGTCTTTATTTCTAACATATGACTTAACAAGTCATCATTCTGACTGATACTAGGAAAACAATATATCAGGGCAGGAACAATAGAACAGTGAGTAGGGTCTTGCACATGACTAGTCAGGGTTTGATCTCTGGAACCCCATGTGACCCAAGTCTGCCACCCTTCTTGCAGAGCAAAGAGTCATCCTTGAGCACCACTGAGTGTGGCCACAAAAAGAGAGAGAGAGAAAAAAAAAACAGCACCATATCTATCTTTGAAGGAACAATTTCCATGATCTCTGGTAAGAATAAGAGCAACATAGAAGGAGAAGGTCTGTCCTGATCTAGGTTTGTGAGGGTTAAGTTCTACCTCAATTCAATTTCCCAATTTTAATTTTTAGAAACACAATTACCTGATAAAGGCATACACATTATTCCCAAAATTATTGTTTCTCAACCCATAAATATTTTTCATTTGGTCTTGCTAGTTTAAAAAGAAGACATGATATTCTATCATTACCCTTTGCTCTATTTGCACACATTTAATATGAAGTGATCATTTTTTTATTTTAAGCACTATGATTTAGAATACTATTAATAAAAGGGTTTCATACGGGCCTGAAGAGATAGCACAGCGGCGTTTGCCTTGCAAGCAGCAGATCCAGGACCAAAGGTGGTTGGTTTGAATCCCGGTGTCCCATATGGTCCCCGTGCCTGCCAGGAGTTATTTCTGAGCAGACAGCCAGGAGTAACCCCTGAGCACCCACCGCCCGGTGTGGCCCAAAAACCAAAAAAAGGGTTTCATACATACAATGTTCCAAAACTACACCTTCCACCAGAGCACTCTCAACCTACCTTAAGTTTACTCCCCCATATTATGGTAAGGCCAGGTCTGTAACCCAGGACTTGGATTACAATGCTTTGGCCATTTGTTATACCTTAACTAACTTTTTTATATTTCACATATACTGGATAGATCATTCTGTGCGTGTCCCTCTACTTCAGACAAATTATCTCTGCATGATATTCTCCAGATCCCTCTTTTTTAGCAGAAAATTTTATTATTGTATCTTATGTAATAACAAAGTAGTAAATCATTGTATATATTTTTTGAAATATATTTTTGTCCAGTCAACATTCTTGGACCTTTCTGGATATTCTTGCAGGCATATTCAGAGAATTAAGTGTGTTTCTTATAAGCAACTATAACTGATGACATTTTCTACTTTATAATATTTTAATAAAAGGGAAAAATTCCCACTTTTATGCTTTAAAGTAAGTTTTTCCTAAGTGTTTTCTGAAAGGGTGTGACCTTTTAATCAGTTGTGGTCTTTGAAATTGGTTAGATGATGGCATCTTCTCCAGGAAGATATCAGAAACTATATAAGAAACCAATATTTGTTCTGTGCCCTTATTTTTGTATTTTCATAGTTTCCCCATAGACTTGTATTGCACATTATTATAATGGTGTGCTTCTCGGCAGCAGGTATTGTGTTTTTAACTCTGAATTTAAAAAAAATTAATATCCTGATCTATGTTTAACATGTTTCCTGGTACAGAAGAGCTTAATAAATAATGTTGAATGAAATTGTATAATTTCAGGATTTACTTTTTCATGTAAATTTCAAACTATATTAAAATAGGTTTATGGATGCTGGAGTTGTAATACAGGGGTAGGGCACTTGCATGGCACATAGCCACCCAAGGTTCAATCCCCAGCATCTCATATGGTCTTTTGAGAGCCACCAGGAATGATTCCTAAGTACAGAGCCAGGAGGAATCCCTAATCATCATTGTGTGTGGCCCTAAAAAATTAAAATATAACTGTTAATATCACTAATTTTAAGAGCATGCCAATTGAAAATATACAGTTTTAATAATATAATTGATGGATTGAGAATATAGCTCATTATATACCTGAACTATATGAAACCCAAACTTTGATCCCCAGCACTAAAAAATGTTTCAATAAATGATATGGATGTTGATTCTTTAGCTACCTCCCTTTTCCTTGACTTTAGATATCATTGTATCTATACAAGCATACATAATGAATTTATCACTAAATACATTGTAGGTATATGGCTTAATATGAGCAGTAAAGTAGCTCCAGTTGTGAATATTGACCCAGATTATTGGTAAGTTGTTCCTTTGTTCTGTGCAGTGAAGTATTACGTGAGCAGGTGTTAAAGGTGATGGCCATAGGTATTTTCTTTGATAATAAATAATAATTCTAGTTTAAATTTGGTTTGATGAGTCTATAATTCCCTTATTAAAAGGAAAATCGAAGAGAGAAAATAGGGGTCAGAGTGGTAGCACAGCAGTAGGGTGTTTGCCTTGCATGCAGCTGACAGATTAGACCTGGGTTCGGATCCCCAGTGTCCCATAAGGTCCCCCTGAAATAGCCAAGAGCAATTTCTGAGCGCAGACCCGGGAGTAACCGAGAGTAATCCTTGAGCGTCACCGGGTGTGGCCCAAAGAGAGAGAGAGAGAGAGAGAGAGAGAGAGAGAGAGAGAGAGAGAGAGAGAGAGAGAGAGAGAAAGTAGTTCAATTTCTGACTTGCCTGTGGTCCATTGTATTCTGCCAGCAGAAAGCTCAGATCTTTGTTTTTTGAGGGGGTTTGGCTCCCCAAAATAAGAAAAGCAAGTCTAAAAATCCACATGATGGGACCTAATATTTATTTGTTTGTTTGTTTACTTTTTATTTGGGGGTCATACCCAGTGATGCTCAGGGGTTACTCCTGGCTCTGAGCTCAGAAATTGCTTCTGGCTGGGGGACCATATGGGATGCCAAGAATCAAACTGAGGTGTGTCCTGGATCATCCACGTGCAAGGCAAACACACTGCTGCTGCGCCACTGCTCTGGCCCCTATTTTTAATAGTCACAATTGTGCTGTACACCATGCAGCCAGAGTTGGCATCCCCATTGCAGACTTTTTCTGCAATATCAATGAAGATAACATTACTTATTTTCCAAGTTGGAGTAAAGAAAAATGATTATTGCTATAGGTATAGTTCAACATTAGTTAAATTTTACCTCACACTGATGACATTAGGAATCACGGGAGGAAAAATAAATCTATTCAATTATTTAAAATGTATATATAAACATAACAGATAGGCATGATGTCTGTCAATGAAATAATTGCTTATGAGAAATAAAGATTGTCCTTGGCTTTATTCATTTTTCTTAGCATTTAATTGCAACGTCATACTTTCCAGTTCTAAGGACTGTTATTAAAAGAAACACTTTGAAAGGTAACTATCTTAAGTGAACAGTATAAATATTGAACTATAAATCAGAGATGACATAAAATATATTAGTGTGAATTTATCTTGTGATGAAAATAAAAACTATCACAATAGAGGTTGCTGGTGGAGCATGAATCTAAGCACAGGTGTGTGTGTATCTCAGTCCATGGAAGTTTCCATCCAATCCCTTGAATATTGAAATGGGGCTCCCTTCCATGTCCTAATGTCACTACCAGTCATCAACAACCAATCCCCTCCAAAGATATATTCCGTTCCTTCAAAATCTTCATCTATCAAAATCAGAAGTGGGGAGGGAGACAAAATTAGGAGGACATAAGGGAAGGAAGGAGGGCTAGTTTAGTGTTACAGAGGCTTCAATGGGAAGATGAGCCTCAAGTGTGAGACAGTACCTGTTCTCGCACAACCCTAGAGGAGAAAAGCTCAGGAAATAGCCCCGTGGATAAGACCAGAATTGATTCTCTTACACACTCTGTAAGAGATACAACAAATTTATCCTGTCTTATGACTCCAAGGCAACCAGAGAGAGAGGAAAGCAAGGAAAACTCAGAGTTTCCCATAGGTTATGTAGACATCAGATAGGACAGTGGGCCAAAGCCGTATTTTTTTTCTTTCTTGAACCCTAGGACATTGTGGGCCCCTTTCTTTATTTAAAAAACATTAAAAATTAGGACGTTTTGGGGCCGGAACGGTGGCACAGCGATAGGGTGTTTGCCTTGTACATGGCTGACCTAGGACTGACCGCATTCAATCCCCTGGCGTCCTATATGGTCCCCAAGCCAGGGACGATTTCTCAGCGCATAGCCAGGAATGACCTCTGAGCATCACCAGGCGTGGCCCAAAAACAAAAACAAAAACAAAAAAATTAGGCTGAGAGAGATAGCTCAGGGACCAGGGGTGCAAAAACAAGGCCCCAAGTTCTTTGCCAGCACTGCATGGCCCTCAAGCCCTGCCAGGTGTGGCCCTGGTAGCCCACTAACACTGCTGGGCTTGCAAAGATCCCTCAGGCCTTTTTGCTGAGAATGACTCCAAATCCCCAGAGCATCTCCAAAATCAATCATTTTAAACCAACATTTAAAATTATATTTTAATATTACAATATATTAATATAATCAAAGCTGTATTTATTATACAAATAGTGAATAATGTTTATTATGTCTTAAACAGTATATTCAATTTTTTCTTCTAATTTTAAATGCAGTTGCAATTAAAATATTTACTAGGTTCCTGAAACAATGAGAGTCGTGGGCACAAGGTATATGCTCTGACTTTGGTTTATAGGACATTTTAATGTAGCATTTAATTATGTTGAATAGTTAAAAGACAATCATGTGGGTTTTCTGGAGCTTTTGGAAGAGTTACATCCATCCAACTTTCATCTACTATTAATCTCTGTACAAAGTATAAAGAATGGGCCCGGAGAGATAGCACAGTGGTGTTTGCCTTGCAAGCAGCCGATCCAGGACCAAAGGTGGTTGGTTCGAACCCCGGTGTCCCATATGGTCCCCCATGTCTGCCAGGAGTTATTTCTGAGCAGACAGCCAGGAGTAACCCATGAGCACCACCGGGTGCGGCCCTAAAAACCAAACAAAACAAACAAACAAAAAAAAAACAAAAAAAAAAACAAACAAAAAATAAAAACAAAGTATAAAGAATGCAAAAGTAAATAGATATGGTTCCACTACTCTATGTGTTGTATTTTAGCGAAGCAATGGAGGGAAGGGAGGAAATAAAATATGGATTTGGGAAAGAGATAAGGTAGGTTACTCCTGAACTAATGATTGTAATATAGTGTGATAAACTTAAAAAATCAATAATTTCAGATAAAGTAGTATGGCAATATTAATGAGGAAGCCTTTATAAAAATAATAAACAGAAATACTATAGAATTTTTCCATACAAATTTAATTGGTCTTTTTATTTCTTTGTTTTGTCTAATTGTACAAAAATTTTATCAAAAACAAACAAAAAACAACAACAACAATTGGGGGGCCAGAGAGATAGCATGGAGGTAAGGCGTTTTCCTTGTATGCAGAAGGACGGCAGTTCGAATCCTGGCATCCCATAGGGTCTCCCAAACCTGCCAGGAAAGATTTCTGAGCTGAGTGTGACCAAAAAAAAAAAAAAAAAGAATTTTGATAAATTCAAGATTGTTATAGAAGGAAAATGGGGAAAAGTAATATTATAGAGAAAATGGTCAATCTACTTTGAATAACAGATAACAAAGACATAAAACTATCTATACACACTTAAAATCACTTTAATTATGCATCTGAATAATGCTATATTTACCTGTAGAAACACAAATTAATAAATAAAAATAATTAGAAATATTGTTAACTTCGGTATACAGTTATCTTGAAGAAGTATATAGAGAAAAGAAGCAGAATGGAAAAATTGGGAAATTAGAATTTTGGTTCCAGTGGTTGCTCTTATAACCCGTGACCTTAGAAAGGATTCTTTTTCTTCAGAAACAATAGCTCTGGATAATCTTTTCATTCACCTCCAGCTATAAAATTCAGTTTCTGTACTTCTGAAATTCTAAGAGACTCAGAAAGTAAAAAGTTTATTTAAAGTATAAAGATAAAATAGAAAGCTGAGAATGAAAAGTGTGTAAAATGGAACATTTCAACTACTCTGCTTTTGGACACCTTTAAAAATAACCAAAATATCTTATTATTATTATTATTATTATTATTATTATTATATTACTCATATATGAGTTTTAGTGCATTTTGGCTGTTCGTTTACATTTTCTTTTTTTTTTTTTTTTTTTTTTTTTTTTGGTTTTTGGGTCACACCTGGCAGTGCTCAGGGGTTATTCCTGGCTCCAGGCTCAGAAATTGCTCCTGGCAGGCACAGGGGACCATATGGGGCGCCGGGATTCGAACCGATGACCTCCTGCATGAAAGGCAAACGCCTTACCTCCATGCTATCTCTCCGGCCCCCTCGTTTACATTTTCACATGGATTTATTACCACCCTTAGTGTTTAATCTCAAAAAGAACATAACTATATCTTATCTATTTGAATACTATTAAAAATTAAATTCTATTTTGCTTTGTTTTGGGCCCACACCTGAAATTTTTTCAGGGTTTACTTCTGGCTCTGGGCTCAAGGATCAGTCCTTGAGTAGCTTCAGGGATCCTACATGATGTAGAAGATTGAACCTGAGTTACCTATATGCAGGATAGTATATAGCTTTACCCACTATACTTTCTCTACAGTCCTTTAAAATTAAGTTTTGTTGAATACAGAAATATTGGAATGTATAATGTGTAGAGAGAGAACATGGTTTACCTGATCAAGATGGAGGAAACTGGCTTGCTCTTTAAACCTGTGTTTTCCCTTGGACAAGAATCTTGCTTGATTTTGTTTCTGTTACTTTGCTTATTTCCATGCTAGATAAGCCCGTGTCATCTCTTGAACATACTTTTCTTCTCTCCTATTTCCAAGTTACTTTTTAATTAAAAATATCTTGTGTTTTGCTTCATTAAAAAAAAGCGAAAAAATGAGTTTCTTAGACATGTTGCATTTTGTTTTGCTTTATTTGTTTGGGGGCCACACCCAGAAGAATTAACTCGTGCCTCTGTATTCAGGAATTACTTCAGACTCACAGTATGTTGTGCTGGGGATGGAATCTGGGTTGGTGAATGCAAGATAAGTAACCTTGCACCAAGATAAGTACTATCATTCTAGCCCCAATATTCAGCTTCTCTGAAGCTTATCTTTTCAGAGATTGCTTTTGATTTAGGTCATGAGATGATGTCCCCATTCTATTAAATCGTATTTTGTGGAAAGGAATTGGCACAGTTTCCCTTCAGTAGGCTTAAAAGGTCAATTCGGAAGTTTTATTATTTATCTTCAAACCAATTTGAAACCCAAATAATTTAATATTAGATGGAAAATATAACTAGAATTTTTAATTTCCGAGTCTCTTAGAATTTTAGAACTACAGAAACTGAATTTTATAGCTGGAGGTGAATTAAAAGATTATCCAAAGCTATTATTGTTTCTGAAGCAAAAGAATCCTATCTAAGGTCACAGGTTATAATAGCAACACTGGAACCAAAATTCTAATTTCCCAATTTATCCATTCTGCTTCTTTTCTCTGTATACTTCTTCAAAATAAAAAAAAAACATACAGGGAAATATAATACGTTAATTTCCTTCATAGTCAGAAGTGACAAAACTCACAGAACAAGTCAGAATTACTATCTCAAATACTGGAGGTAGATATTGTAGTATATGTTAAAACCTATGTCCTAATACCAAATCCAAAGTCAACGACAACAGAATCTATAACCAATCTACAACAAGCTGTACAAGTGGGGAACATTTCCACTAGATAGGGATAGAATACTGAAAGGAATACTATATATAGAATATATACAGTATATCTCCAAAAAGCTGAACATACCGTATTTTCTGGCGTTATGAAAAAAAAAAAGTCAATCGAAAATCAAGGGTCGTCTTATATGCCGAGTATATCCTGAAAAATGTTTCGATATGCTGCTAAACGAAAATCATCTGGATATCACCACGAAGCAAATTTTCCAACTCGATCCTGCACCAATCAAGGCTGCTCGAACAGCCTCTCTAACTCAGCCAATTCAAGCAGGCTTTTGATGCATGCAAATTAAACAATGTTCTGCACCATAAGGTCTGAGGCTGCTCGGACCACCTCTCTGACTCAGCCAATCAAAGCAGGCTTTTTATGCATGCAAATTAGACAATGTTCTAGACCCGAATCTACACTGTAAAAAGCCTACTCAGATTGGACAGAGTCAGAGAGGAAGTCTAAAATTAGGGGATCGTCTTATACACCCTGTCCTCTTATACATCGGAAAATACAGTACATTCTTGTCCAATGTACATGGGAATTTCTCCAAGACAGACTACATGCTGGACCACAAAACAAACCTCCATAAAATCAAGAGAATAAAAATTATATTGACTACCTTCTCAAATTACCATGCACTGAAATTAGAAGTGAGTTTACAAACAGACATAGAAAAATAACTTTAACCAAAAAAAAAAAAAGTCACTTTAACACCTGGAATTTAAAAGATCACTGTTGAACAGTGAGTGGGTTAGAAAAAAAATCTAAGAGGAAAAAAAAGATTCCTAGAAATAAATGAGACTAAAGACAGAAATTATCAGAATTTGTGGGACACAGCAAAAGTAGAATTAAAATAAAAATTATAACCTTGAAAGCACTCATCAAGAAGGAAGAGTCTACTTAAATAACTTAATGGAACAGCTTATAAATTAGAAAAGTATCAACAAAATGAAACAAAAATAGGCAGACAGAAGACAATAATGAAGCTCAGCAAAGAAATTAATGAACTGAAAACCCATAAAACAATCAAAAAGATCAATGAAAGCAAGAGTTGGTTCTTTGGAAAAACAAAAACAAAATCAATAAACCATTAGCAAGACTCACAAAGAGAAAGTTAATAAGCCAAATTAGAAATGAAAAGGGGAGATTACTATAGATACTACAGAAATTCAAAGGGTAATCAGAGATTACTTTGAGAAACTTTATGCCACAAAACAAGATAATTTGTAAGAAATGGATAAATTCTTGGACTCCTATAAACTCCCAAGGTTGAACCAGGATGGTCTGGCATATCTGAACAGACCAATTACTATTGAGGAAATTAAAATTATAATCAAAATTTTCCCAAAAACAAAATCATGGGCCTAAATGGATGCACTAGTGAATTCTTTCAAACCTTTCAAGAGGACTTATTGCCAATCTTTTGCAGGCTTATCTAGGAAATTGAAGAAACAAAAGTACTCTAAAATTGTTTTTATGAAGCGAACATCACCCTGATAACAAAAGTAGACAAAAATGCCACCAAAAATAAATAAATAATAAGAACTATAGACAAATAATCTTGAGAACACAGATGCAAAGATGCTTAACAAAATCTTATTGAATAGGACACATAGCTCATCAATAAGGTCATACACCATGATCAAGTAGGGTTCACCCTAGACATGCAGTGATGGTTTAACATATGCAAGTCACTTAACATAGTACATCATATCACCAAAAGAAAAAAAACATATGATCATATCAATAAATACAAAGAAACATTTGACAAGGTCTAAGACCCATCCATGATAAAAAAAAACTTTCAGTAAGATTGAAACAGCCAAGATACCCTTCAACAGATGAATGGCTAAAGAAACTGTGGTACATATACACAATGGAATATTATGCAGCTGTCAGGAGAGATGAAGTCATGAAATTTTCCTATACATAGATGTACATGGAATCTATTATGCTGAGTGAAATAAGTCAGAGAGAGAGAGAGAGAGAGAGAGAGAGAAATGCAAAATGGTCTCACTCATCTATGGGTTTTAAAAAAATGAAAGACATTCTTGCAATAATAACTTTCAGACACAAAAGAGAAAAGAGCTGGAAGTTACAGCTCACCTCATGAAGCTCACCACAAACAGGGATGAGTTTAGTTAGAGAAATAACTACGTTCTGAACTATCCTAATAATGAGAATGTACAAGGGAAATAGAAAGCCTGTCCAGAGTACAGGCGGGGGTTGGGTGGGGAGGAGGGAGATTTGGGACATTGGTGATGGAAATGTTGCACTGGTGATGGGTGGTGTTCTCTACATGACTGAAACCCAAACACAATCATGTGTGTAATAAAGTTGTTTAAATAAAAAATAAAATAAAAAAGATTGTAATTGAAAGAACTTTTATCAATATAGTCAAGACCATTTATGACAATATTATACACAATGAAGAAAAACTAAAAGCCTTCCTCGAAGATCTGGCACAAGACATGGTTGTCTCCTCTTACCACTTCTATCATACATGGTGTGAAGTACTAGTTGCCATAGCAACTAGTCAAGAAAAATATATCAATGGAATCCAGATAGAAAAGAATGAAGTCAAGCTCTCACTGTTTGCAGATGACATAATACTATAAACAGAAAATACTAAAAACAATAAAAATGATTGTAGACATAATAGAATTGTATAGTAAAGTGGCAGGCTACAAAATTAATACTCAAAAATCCATGATGTTTTTATGTGCAAATAATGAAAGAGAAAAAACTAAGCATTACAAAAACAATCCCATTCACAATTGTGCCTCAAAAAAAAAAAAAAAAAAGCACTTTGGAGTCACTTAAATAAAGAGGTGAAAGACCTATACACATGATAAAATGCTCCACATCACTAATCATCAGGGAGATGCAAATCAAAACAACAATCAAATAGCACAGAGAATGGCACACATCACAAAGAACAAGAACAGCCAGTGCTTGCATGGATGTGAGGAAAAAGGACTCTCATTCACTGCTGGTGGAAATGCCATTTAATCCAGCCTTTCTGCAAAACAATATGAAGATTCCTTAAAAAACTGAAAATTTAGCTTTCTTATGACTCAGCAATCCCACTCCTAGGGACAAAACATAATATGAGAGAGCACCAAATCCTAACCACTAGGCCACCAGGGAGGTTTGGGCATACCCTAGGAACACAGAAACACAATACAAAAATGATCTCTGCACTCCTATGTTCATCACAGCACAATTAACAATAGCCAGAATCTGGAAGCAACCAAGACACACAAGAGATGAGTGGCCAATGAAATATCTATATCTATACAATATCTATATAATCTATATATATATATATATATATATATATACAATAGAAAACTATGTGGACATTAGACAAAATGAACTCATGAATTTTGCTTAAACAAGGATGTACATGGAGAATATTATGCTGAGAGAAATAAATCAGAGGGATAGGAATAAACAATAATAATCTGACCCATTACTCTCAATCATCATTCATCATTTATATTATATAAGGAAAATAAACAAGAGTGTGGCGATGATATCCAGAGACAATAGAGATGAAAATCAGGAGGATCATCCTATGGTAGGTAGCATGCCACAAAAAAAGCGGAAAATGCAGTGTAGTTAGAGTAGGGAAGACCTAATATGGAAAGAACATTCCTGGCACTATTTCATTTGCAGTAATACAAACCACAATGTCACAAAAGAGGTATGGGAGTGCATATGCGTCCCAATGGCAGGTGGGAGAGGGTGTGTGGGAAGGAAAAGGGCATCAAGGAGGATGAAAGGGAAACTGTTGACTTTGGTGATGGGAAATGCCCACTGGTGAAGGTTGTTAAACAATGTATGACTGTAACTAGATCATGTAACTTTATCTATAGGAAAAAAACTGTATTATGAACAACCTTGTAACCATACTGTTTAAATAAAAAGATATTTTGTCATACTTCCAAAAAAAATGAGACTGCTGAGTTGCTTGGGAGATCCGTTTCTAATTCTCTGAGAAGTCTCTATTTTGTTTTCATAGAGGCTGAATCAATTTACATCCCCACTAGCAATGAGTTTATTATCATTATTTTTTAAATTTGTACCCCACCTACACTAGTTATTTGCAGATTTTTTATGATGACATTCTTATTTGTTTGAGGGGATATCTCATTGTTGTTTTTATTTGAATTTCCTTCAAAATAGATGATAAAGAAAAGTTTTTCATATGACTGTTGGCTATACACATGTCCTCAGGGAAATGTCTGTTCAACTCCTCATCTCATTTTAAAATGTATTTTATTGTTTTGGGGCCATACCTGGATGTTCTCAGGGCTTACTTTTTGGCTCTGTGTTCAGGGATCACTCCAGGCATATAGGACATATGGGGGAACCATATGGAGTGCTGGGCTAGAAACTGAGCAGCTGTGTGCAATGTAAGCATCATACCTTGTAGCATGAAATAATTAACGATGGGGCTGGATGGCGATGGATGGAGGCCTTTGTGCTTAGGCCCCAGCCACGTGGCTTCATCCCCCATCCAGCCGGCGAGTCCTAGGCCCAGGTGAACGGCGTAATGAAGACTCACTCACATGCAGGCTTCAGGAAGCATTAACTTTATTCATGCCCTGACCACCACAGGTGTGTGGCCTATCTCATAACCTTTCAAGCATTCGGCCATTCTTAGCCCTACATCTTATAATTCAGCCATCTTCCTCTGAGAGCCCAGCAGGGCCAAAAGGCAAAGACCCTTAATCCCCTGGCTTCCGGGTTTATCTACCTATTCCAAGACCCCTCCCAGGAATGGGCCGGGTCTTGCAGGTAAGGTCACACCTATTATCCGGTTTCCAAGACCCCTCCCAGAAATGGGTGGGTCTTAGATAGGTACCCTACAATACCTGCTGTATTATCCCTTTGGCCTCTCATCACATTTTTGGATATGACTATATATTTTTGTTACTAGTGTATTGGTTTATTGTTTCTAAAGAAATTTTCAATGGAGTCACTAGGATCTTCTGTGACTAATATATTAATCTGCAAATCGTAGTAGTCTTACTTCTTTTCTGATTAGGATGCCTGATTTCTCTGTCACTCCTGATTGCTGTGGTAATGATTTCCAACACTTTGGTGAATAATAGTGTAGAAAGAGATCTTAGAGAGAAGCTTTTAGTTTTCACCAGAGTATTATGCTTGTATGGCTTTGCTGTATATGGCCTTTATGATCTTGAGGGACATTCCTTTTATTCCTATTTTATTGAGAGGCTTTTAAATTTTCTTTAAAATGTACTCAGGAGGCCTGAAGGCTGCTCTCAGTGATACTTGGTCACCTGTAACAGTGGCTCTGTACTAGGGTCTGAAGATAGAATGTTGTTAAGGCCAAGAAGCATCAAGACCATCACAGTATTTGAGGACCTCCAGATTCACAAATAGCAAGGCTCAGGGGACTTTGGGACCACACTCAGAGATATTTAGGAGGTTTCATGGTGCCTGGGATTGACTTCGACTTGCATGTTCTCTAATTTCTCAACTGTCTCCTGGACTTTTCTAGAGAATTTGTATCATGAATAGGGATTGAACATTGTCAGAATTTTTCTCTGCATCAATTAATATGATCATTATTTTCATCTTTCCTATGGTGTACTACATTAATTTACTTGTGTATATAAACCATCTTGTATCCTTGAAATGAATGCCACTTGATCATGGTGTATGACCCTTTAGATATGTTGTTGAATTCATTTTTTTATAATTTTGTTAAGAATCTTTGCACCCATATTTATAATGGATATGGATCTATAGTTTTGTTCCAGTGATCTCTTTCTAATTTTCTTACTTATATTTGGATTAGTCTCTGGATGTTCTGCTTCTTTCTTTGATTTGTTTTGGGCCTCACCCAACAGTGCTCAGGTGTTACTTCTGACTTTGCATTCAGGAATTACTCCTGAGGGTGCTCAGGGGATCATATGGGATGGCGAGGACCCAACTTGGGTCAATTGAATGTCAGGCAAATGCCCTACCCACTGTACTATCTCTCTGGTTCCTCTTTCTACTTTTTCTTGCCAGCTATTCTGAAATGTGTCTAAGACTGTAGTCCTCTTTCTATACTGCATTTCACTGTATCACTACAGATTTTCTCAGTAGCAGGATTCATGTGCCTCATGCTGGATTCCAGCTCTCTACCCTTACTTGGTACACTATATTTCTCACAGCTCTCCTTGACCTATTGCAGAACAATGCAGAGAACAGAAACAGTTGGATAACTGATGAATTCAGGAGCAACTGTAGTATTTGGGACTCAAAAAAAAAAAAACTACTTAAAAATGAAACCTATATTTGTTGTTTCCTATAGTTGAGAGCAAAAGTTCTCAGCTAAAGCAATTGTCCTTCAGTCAGGCAAATCACCTTCTTGAAGCAAAAAAAGATAAAGTAAGCTGACAAGTTTTCACTTGGAGAAATCTGCACATTGAAGGAATTTATCAGAATTTATAAGAAGCCAACTTTATTGTACATGTGAGAAAAGACACTTAGAATCCTACTGTCTTGACGTTGTATGGGTCATAGATAAATATTCAGGAAATAGTTAATGAATATTTATTGATTCTTAGTAAAATCTTTGTAAAGTTGACTAAAAGTAATGTTCGTGAATCCTGGAAGAAACAACCTTTTACAATACATTTCTAATGGTTTAAAAAAAATTGAAAGACATGTGAAAGAGAAAGGGAAACTTCTGGCTCAGCTTGATAAGAGCCCGACTTAATGTCAATACACTGGTAAGTATACTTTAAGCTAATATTGCTTTGGCTTCTCTAAAGCAGTCCAGGGAATAAGTATTCCAGATAAAATAAGTGGTCAGCTTTTTAATGTTAATGATATTTTCTGTCACGGTGGTAATCTGTCAGACACTTCAGAGGTTACGAAAGAATTCTCAATTCACTCAAACTATATTAGTCCTCCTTATACATGCAACCCCCCTCGAATTACCTACAAAATAAATCCCCATTTGAAGAAACAAGTAGAATCTGAAGTAAGGAACAAAACCAATTAAGACGGGGTCAAAGGCTACTTCTCCCAAATCTTTTCAATCTAGAGCCATCAGAGGCTCTATCTTTGAAGTAGATAGGCTTGAAATAGCCTCCAGAACCTTCTTTTTCTTTCCTTCTTTTTTTTTAAATTAATATCTTTATTTAAACACCTGGATTACAAATATGATTGTAGTTGAGTTTCAGTCAGCCCCCTTCACCAGTGCAACATTCCCACCACCAATGCTCCAGAACCTTCTTTCAATCTGCATCTACTAAATAATGTCTCCTCAAAGACAGTCCATGTCTGAGTTTAGGGGGTGTCCAAAAAAGTAAAAATGACAAATGTAGAATACAGAATAAGGGTGAGAATTTCTTTCCCTGATGGAATTTACTATAGATTTCCTCTAATCAGTATTCATTTAAAATTCAACTATTCTCCTCAAGCAATAATGCTTTCAAAAGAGAGATCAAGACTGCCCAAATTATAGGATGAGGTGTGGTAGAGGGTGGGAGGAGGGTTGTTACAAGCAGAAGTCTTGAATTAATAAATTTTGAACAAGTAGACAATCAAGCTTTGGGTTTGCATGGCTGAACAGTTCTGGTCAAGGAGCTAATTTTAAATGATTAGCTGCTACTGTCTTTAAATAGGTTCTTAAATACAACACTTAATCATGATTTATGATTACACATACAAAATAAGGAGAGGATTGGAATATTCAGTGAATAATTCAAGTTGAAGATCATTTACACCTGAACTATCTTGATTGTGACAAAGATTGTTTTTCTATATATGAAGTTCAGTAAATCATTTGTTCTCTATTTCCTGCTAATTGGCTAAGTTTAGATCTAGACACCTTAATTATTCATTATTATTAATTAAATAATAAAACTTTTTGGATAATTTTTCATTTTTATTTTATTTGTATAATTTTGTTAGTTTCCATTATCTATAGAATTGCATTCAACAAAAATTGAGAGCTCACAATATTCTAGATATAGCAGTGATATAAAATTAAGGTATGGTTTCTGTCATAATGTAGTATCACAGATAGGAAGCATCAAAACAATATTGTAATAATTTGATAAGAAAATTGTGCTTAAAATTATTGAATTTAAATTATGTACTCACCTTACTTAAATATATGCATTTGTAGGTACCATTGCAATTTACAAAAAAAGTATAATTTGTGAAACTAAAATATATCCTATATTAGCAGTAACAATAATAGTTACTAAGATTGTATCCATTAGAATGGAGAACATCACCTTTTTCTAATATTGTTGCACTAAATTGTATTTTTATTTTTTTAATTTAAATTTAAATTATTTTTCAATTTTATTCTAATATTGTTGCAGTAAAATTTATTTTGTGAAATAACTTGTTGAGTTTCTAGCTTTAAATCTTTAGTTTTTGGTTTTTGTTTGTTTTTTTTTCAGGGGACCATATGAGACACTGGGAAATCGAGCCACAGTCCTTCCTTAGCTAGCGTTTGCAAGGTAGACACTTTACCTTTAGCGCCTCCTCACCGGCCCCTCTAGCTTTAAATCTTAATGTATCAGTCTTCAGAGATACTTTCTACAATTAAACTATTTTGTGGGTCTCATTTTATTCTAAAAAAATAGTATTTCCCATTAGTCTATTCCAATTTTAACAATCTAGAGGGGGAGGAAAGAATTAAAAATGTTGTGTCTTTGGGATAATGATATATTGATAACAAAGAGGATAAGAATTTTTTGATTTTGATGTTTGTCTCAGACTGAAAATATTTATTTAGGTCCTCTGAATGACTCATGCCCTGAATTTTTTCCTGTTAGTGACAGAATATAGATCTAGAAGTGACCTCAATTTAGGTACTATATCAAAATCAGTCATTTTGAAAAAACACTATGAGAAGAATTTGTATCCTGAATAACAAGTTTTCTTTGGAAATATTTTATGTATTATCGGAACTTGTATATTTTATATAGTAATATTTAGCACTCAACAGTCTATTTTGTAGTTGATTAAATCAGGGATACCCTTGAATAAAATAAGTTTAAACTGTAAGTCCACTTATATTTAGACTTACAGCATCTAGCATTTTATATTATATAAGAAAATGATGTAGTAACTGACAAGGCAGCATTATCTTGTCAACAGACATTATAAACTTACTTTATTAATACAATATATTACTGTTAATATATATTCCCTTATGCATTTCTTAGTATTTTTAACTAATTTAGTAAGAATACAGCAGTTTATAATATTAAAATCACCCACGTGCTCCATCTCCAACCCCAGGTGAACAAGTCTCAATCAGGGTCACGCATGAAATAACCCAAACCAGGCTGACGGTGAAACACCTGTAGTCTGGCTGTCTTCTCCCTCGTATGGAGAGCAAGCTACCTGCCAGAACTGACATTTTTATTAAGTATAGAAACCACCCAGGGGTGGAGCAGTAAGGACACTGTAAGGATAGATAACTCAGGCTATCCTGAGCCAGTCCCACTCAGACTTTCAAGTTTTAGTTTTGGGGTAAATCTAAGTTGTAAACAAACATACAAAAGAACCAGAGATGATCTTTGTTTTAGGTAAAATAAGGTATAACCTAACAATAATATATATGCATACAAAATATGTATGAAGCTATGCTTAAAGCCAACAGCAGACTATTATCAGCTGTATAACTTTACAATACTCTTCTCCGTGGATTTTTGCCCTTACCTTTTCTAGTACTGAATGTATCAACTGTACAAGGATGACCTTTGGATATTTCTATACACTTATGGCTGTATAAATGTGTTCATGCAGAATTGCATGTGTAAGTATGGAGATCCACATGTAATTCTGAATCTGAAAAAACTACTTTTCTCAATTTTTCAGTTATAATAGGTATGTTATTACTTTATTAGGTATTTCTATTGCAGTTCTAGGAATCAATCTCAGGGGTTCATACATGCAAGGCATATACTTTATTACTGTGCAACACCCCTGGAAACTATTTAATTCATGAAGTATCATGAACGCTGCAATGGTGCAGCAGTAGGGTTTGCCTTACACATGGCTGACCTAGACTGACCATGGTTTGATCCCCTGGTGTCCCATATGGTCCCCAAGCCAGGAGCAATTTCTGAGTGCACAGCCAGGAATAACCCCTGAGCTTCACCGGGTGCAGCCCAAAATTCAAAAAAAAAAGAAAAGAAAAGAAAAGAAAAAACAGTATTATTTAGTGTTGACTTTGTGAAAGATACTGTCCCTGTAGCTCAAATGGACACAAACGTGAAAGATAAATGTTATATCTTGCCCAAAGGAGAAATTTTAGACCAAACTGAACTTACAGAAATTTCTAAATCAAGGGATACTGGTGATGATGATTCTCTACAATCCCACCCCTCTCTTCCAAAACCCCCCACTCCTAAAGGATGTATACAGTAGACAAACTGAAAGAACTTTCTAGAAAAGGTAGTATCTCAAACTTGTCATCAGAGTCGAACTTGGTAAATATCAATAGCCACTCAAGAGGATTTCTTGAGCTACCTTTCTTTCTCTTATTCTGGAATATTCAGGAAAACAAAAACTCTGCTAGAGTATAGTTTTATGCTTCATCATAAATATTCTCAAAGACTCAAGGAAGTTTACAGAAATGTATTTTGGAAATGAGAAAAAACTCAAGGATATTATGACATGCTAATTTTATGAGTTGTAAATGACAACTTAAATGGTTATGAAATATACACTTTTAAATTTAGGAACAAAATCTATCCCATAATCAGCAACCATATTAATTATTCCCAGTACTTTTAAATTTATACAGGGATCATTTTAAAACATTCAGTACCCTGTTCTAATTTTAGGATGGTCACGAGTATCGGTTGCAGTGATGTTCATAGCTTTATTCTGTCTTCTGCAGAAGGTTTTTGATCATAAATTTTCGAGATTAAGATTTGGGGGACAAGAGATGGTACATCCCTTGCATGTAGTGAACCTAGGTTCAATCTCTAGCACTCTGCATGGTCTCCTAAGACCTGACAGAAGTAATCACTGGAGTGGAGAGCCAGGAGTTAACCCTGAGCACCACCAGGTGTGGCCCAAACCGCATCCCCTCAATGGTCTCCTTTGTGACCTTTAGTCTGAAATTCTCCTTTCACTTCTTTTGTTTTCTAACCTTTTCCACAATGAAGAGTTTTATTCAACTGTATATTTTTTAATTGATATTGAAACAAGTTGGCACAGGCTTAAAACATAGGCATTTGTAATTAACAGTTGGGTGCATTTCTATGTAGATTTACAATATATGCTAAATGTACACGTACTTATAAGAAGCTCAAAAGAAAACTGTTTTTTTTTCTGCTCTTCCTGGTTTTTTTTCCATTTCTAGAACTCACTGGAATTCCTTGGATCATGACTCAATCTTCTATTCCTCAAACTCCAGCAAAACAGCATCTCTGTGTTTTCTCTCTCTAGCACATTACTGTCTCCTTTCCCATTCACATAGGGATCTTCTGAATAATCCAGCTAATGGCTCTGAGTTTATCTTTCTGTCTTTTCTGTTACAAATTATTTTTTCAGGGATGTGAAAGAGTGGTTGAGCCATATCTGGGTGCCTTCAGTGCTTACTCCTGACTCTGTGCTCTGGGTTCATTCCTAGTAGTGATTAGGAGACCATATGTGGTGCTGGGGGTTGATTCAGGTTGAACTCATAAAAAACAAGAGGCCTAGCCCACTGTTCTAGCTCTTTAGTCATATCAATTACATTTTAATTAAAAATACAGCTAGTCAATAGCAATCACCATCTCAATCTTTCTGTATAGTTTGAAATATAATTTAAAAATAGAGAGGGGATTGCTGTTGGTAATTGAAAGTGTACTAAGGGGCCCGGAGAGATGGCACAGCGGCGTTTGCCTTGCAAGCAGCCGATCCAGGACCAAAGGTAGTTGGTTCGAATCCCGGTGTCCCATATGGTCCCCGTGCCTGCCAGGAGCTATTTCTGAGCAGACAGCCAGGAGTAACCCCTGAGCACCGCTGGGTGTGACCCAAAAACTAAAAAAAAAAAAAAAAAAAAAAAAAAGAAAGTGTACTAAGATTGATACCTGGACCAAATCAGGTCAACAAAGATACAGAATATGTGCCTCATTTCCGTAGTCTGCAATTATCTCTATCCTTTTAAAAACTGGTGTTTTGTGGGAATCTCATCAGCCTTGAAGGAAATAGCACACACGAACACACATATTTGTCATATTTTTTCCTAAAGAATGTTGTCAAGAATGTCACTCTCTTATTTTGAATTAGCTGATCGAGAGAAATAGTCACACAAGATCGGATGCTGAAAGGAGGTACAATGATATGCCTGATACCTTATCAGTAACATTACTGTAAACCATAACGCCAGGAAGGGGGAAGAAAGAAAAATGCTCTTGCCATAGAGGCAGGCTGGGGTGGAAGTGGACAGGAGGGTAACTGGGAACTTTGGTGGAAGGAAGTAAATATACGTGATAAGATTGGTGTTGAAACATTGTACACCTGAACCTCAATCACAAATAACACTTTTTTTAAATTCACTAAAAAAAATGGATGGTTCAATTAAAAACAAAATAAAGCAATAAAGTCAACTGATAGGCAAGCTTAATTCCATATGCAAATCTAATCCCCTTTGCCACATGAGGTAACATATTGACCTTTTCTGGGGATAATACTGATACTTTGTGGGGGGCATTATTCCATTTGGCACATTATTAAAGCAGGCTCAGAAAACTTTTATTGTGTTAACTAATTGTTTAATGATTATTGTTCGACTTTCCCCAATCATTTTCTAGGAGATACAGTGGAAGAATACAATAGAGCATAAAAAGTATTTTATTACCTTAGTCATTGTAATTAAGAGATCTAGGAAAACAAAATAGGGACAGTGTGTACTTGAACATTTGCAATACTTCTCAAATGACTATCCTTGAACCTCAAGGTCTACTTTCACCATCATGCCCATCTTTACAGGGTGTTCAGAATCTATAAAATGTGCAGTACACACCCTATATAAAGTGAAATTAAGATTCTTGAAAAAGCAGGAGAATTTCATGGTCTTATGGTGGATATCAGTTAGAATCACATGCCAGACTATTAATAAATGGAGCTTCAATCAGTAACATCTGAACAAGATGAATTGGCAAGGATATTCTTGTCATAGGAGCCTCAAAACTGAGATGCCTGGAAAGGGTACAGTGAAGTGAGCATGTAATACCATTTTACAGGATATTATATAACAAACAGGTAGTTCGTTTGTTATTTATTATGAGAATTAGTGGAGTTACAATTCTGAGTTAAACATTTGAAATTTGGTAGAGTGGTTGAGGAGATAGTGCAGAGAGCTGAGCACACTGGGAATGACTCTGAGAACCAAGCATTGAGTAGTCTTTCTGTACTATGGGCTGTGGCCCACCAGCCCCCAGATATAAGGTATATAAATTAGATCTCATCACTCTCTTTTAAGCTCTTAAATGGCTCCCCTCCAATGTCAACTCCATACCCAGTTCTATAAAGCCCATGAGATCTGTACCTCCTTTCTCTCTGACTTCATCTCCTTCATTCTCCACCTTGATTGTTGTCTGTAGTTACACAGACCTAAATTTCTTGTCACTCTTAGAATGACTTGGCTTGTCTCTATACCAACAGTTTCTTCCTGTACATCACTATGTATTGATGACTCCTTGTCATTTTCTCTTTTCTTTTCTGGGGTGGGGGGAGTAACCCTTGGTGATGTTCAGGGGGTTACTCCTGGCTCTACATTCAGGAATTACTTCTAATGGTGTTCGATCGATCATATGGGATGCAGTGGATCAAATTCTGTTTAGATGCATGCAAGGCAAAAAAAAAAAAATACTACCTGTGGTATTGTCATTTCAGATCTCCTTGTCATTTCACCCTCAGGTTAAAGTTATATCCTTGGTAAATCTTTCACCACTCACCTTCCCTAAACTATTATTTTAATTAATGGCATAGCACTTATTACTTGATGAGTTTTGTTTTTGTTGCTGTTAATGAGTCAATAGCTCCAAAAAGCAAAGAAGGCCCATTCTAGTTTATTGATGTTTCTCTTTGTTCAAAATAATGTCAGGCAGAAAAAGGGTAGCAGCAATTGTCTATGGCCAGGAAGAACAATCACCCTTATATAGACTTTAAAGCTGAACGTTTATTCCTTATCAGCTAGGGTAAAAAGTATTTTCATATTAAACTCATTTAATATGATGAGTTGCTTTAATCTTAGTTACTGCAGCCAATTGGGTTATATGCAATATATAAGGATTGAATAAGGTGGTTTATAAACATTTATTAAAACCCTTTGCACAGCTTCTTTAAGTGTTGTCATAATTTTGTGAAAGGTACTATGATTATATTTTAGGTTTTACATGTGCTTACTAATGTTGTGGACCTTATAAGTTAAAATAGATAAAAAGTCCCAGAAAACAAAAATAAAATATCTAAAAAAAATGAGATGTAAAATCATGTGATAAAGTATTCCACAAAATTAAAGGAGGAATATATCAAAGATACATTTTCTGCCCTGTGTTGAAACAGAAAATAAATTTAGTGTAATAGAAAACTTGGAGATGAAAGGTAGTTATCATTCTTAGATAGTAAACGGATGAGTGTGAATTTTTTAATAAGCAGAATAAATGTCAAGAAACATAAGTCTACTACAAAAGCAAACAGATTCTCTTCATAAATAGAAAATCCCACTGAGCCCTGGACATCTTTTTTGGTAACTTTCATACACTTCCTTTTTTTATCAGTCTTCAGATCAAAATCACACATATTTATCACCCTAAGGTCAAACCAAATTTTCTGGCTGTGCCGTAGTCCAGGACAAAATCATTAAATATCCCCAAGGGTTGATCAGCTGGCATTGCAAAGCTCATAATTTCAGAAGTGAAATGCTATTGCGGCCATTTCTTTAAGTACATTTTCTGCTTGTAAAGATGATTTTGCTTACTTGTTTGAGCAGTAATTTAATTTAATTTTTAAGCTAATGGTTGCATTATAGAGTTACAAGATGAAAGAAAAAATTCATAGACAACATTTTCATAAGAATTTTTGGGAAAAAATGATGCACAATTTGAGATCTGGAATTAGTCTGTGAAGCAACAAAGTAGAGGGGAAAGGAGATATGGAGGGAATTCTTACAGACAGGTTCAACTTGATTACTTCACAGTGACATAAATTTTAAGCAACTTCTCTGGCCTTTGGAGTCTCGGTTTCCTATTCTATAAAATGGGGTGGTTACCAACTTTTTCACAGTCTGGGGGCTCAATGAAGTAATTGTGCTAAACACATAAAATAAGCCAAATGTCTATGAAATAACTCCAGATTTTTTGAGTAACTAGTTTTCCACATTAAAAAAATTGTTCAAGGCAGCTTACATATTTGCATCCATATCTTTATACTTATTTAAGATAACTGTAAGCTTATTTAGAAAAATGTGAGAGGAGAGGAAGAGAAAAATGCATGTATTAAAGAGAGAACACAGACAGGCTAGAATGATAGTACAGTGGGGAGGACACTTGCCATTTATTCAGCAGATCTGGGTTTGATCCCCACTATCCCATAAGCCCCTTACACCCCATCATTACCAGGAGTGATTTATGAGGGAAGAGTGAGATGAGAGAAGGTAGGCTTCTACAGAGCTAAAACAGGCAAGCAAGCAAAGGTACAGAGTAAAGCAAGCAAGATAAATGTTCAAGGGAGACACAAGGTGAAGAAAGAACCCGAAGAAGCCTTATTTGACTGCCCTGTGGCCAGTGCTTCTGGAACACCCTACCAGGAGTGAAATCATTATTCTTTCTATCCAGTGATCAGGGAGGAATAGTGACAACTTAGCATTCCAGAAATCAGTGAGGTACTAGTAGTGGGACAACATAAATTTGAAAGAATCCCTAGTGACATAGTTTAAAATGACTAACCTAATACAGTTCAGGAAGAAAATGCATTTTTACTTTCTCATTTATAATTTTGGGGGGGAGGTGGCACCATAATAGGCATTGCACAGAGTTATTCTCAGTGCAGTGCTCAGGAAACCATGATATGCTAGGGACAGAACCTGGGTTCTTGCATGTAAAACATGAACACTAGCCCACTCCATTCTTGTTTTCCCTAAGTATTAACAATGTGATAGACAATAACTATGGATATATAGGTAAGGTTCCTGTCTTTCAGCATCTTCTTTTTTTGTTTGTTTTTGTTGGTTTTTTTTTTGTTTTTGGGCCACACCCAGCGATGCTCAGGGGTTACTCCTGACTGTCTGCTCAGAAATAGCTCCTGGCAGGCAAGGGGGACCATATGGGACACCGGGATTCGAACCAACCACCTTTGGTCCTGGATCGGCTGCTTGCAAGGCAAACGCCGCTGTGCTATCTCTCCGGGCCCGTCTTTCATCATCTTCTAACCCATTTCTTGCTTCAAACTATCATGGCTTCCAGGACCTAAGAGTAGAGTTAAGGGGAGGACACAATACAGGGTCACTCTTCAGGCTGAACTACGTGTTTCGTGGTCTCAATTTTTCTCTATCTTATTTGCATTGGTATTGAGGACAAGGGGGTTGTGTCAAGATTTTCATGATGGGAAAACATGCTTAGAATTCCTGATGATTCTCCAATAAAATCCTAAAATATATAGAAGAGCCACCAGTAATGAAAATGTATTTTCTGCCACAGTTGCAATTTATTTGAAAGCAACTGAACTCAAGTAGACGAAATAAATGTTTTCCTCTACTTCAGAATCTCTTCTGACAATTCTTTCTGGGATAATGGAATAGAAGCAGAAAAGTAATAAAAGAGATTTGAACTGAGGTCAGTCAGAGGTGACTCCATTACTGCCTACAGGTTTGACACACAGGTCTCCTAACTTCTCTGGGCCTCCATACTCTGTTGGAGTTGAGGATGCAGTTGTGAAGGATTAAACAAAATAATTGCACCCCCTCCTCCATTCCTCTCACTTCCCAGAGAAGAGAAGCTTAAAATTCATGAACATCAGAATTTGTGAAGTTCAACTCAAGTTTGATGCAGAGATTTCTGTGGGGACTAAGTAGGAACAGATGAGTAAATGTTTTTTAGAGTGTTATAATGGGACCAGGGAAGGGGCCTGAGATCCGTGGGATAAAGAACATCGGAATGGTAAGCTTAGATTTACTTAACTAACTTCTGTCTCTTCCTTATCATACCTCTCATTTCCTGCATTGAAGTATAGTCGTGCTGATATTAATATTGATTTTCTGTTTGCCTCTCTACTAGTTCCTTCAGCACCTTTTATGCACTGTTGCCCTGGTGCAGACATTGCTGGAAGAATGAATGTGATGACTCTTTGGTATTTATATTTGGGTAGATTGACCATCTGTGGTTACTTTGCTATGGAAAATGTTCTAGAACTGGAGAATCTGACTGTGACCCATTGAGAGATGATTAGAAAACGTGTTTCCATCTGTCTCTTCTCCCCTTTTCAAGCCTAATGAAAAATGCAGATGAACATATAATGAGGTTTTGTTTGGGTACTGAGAATTTGCATTTATCACTTCATTTCCCTTGCTGTTCATGTGCAATTTATTTATTTATTTGGGAGAGAGTGGTTTTCAATTTTGAGAGAAGCTGGGTGGAAATACGTTTGTTTTTCATGTTTGTCCTGTAAACCTATGATTTTAGTCTCAGAAAATGTCTGTTTTTAATTAGAGTGTAGGATCTCTTGTTTTAGGTATGGTGGTGGTGGTAGGGGTGTATGTAGAAAGGGTTTCAGACATGAAATGCAGCATGGTACCCGGTACTATTATCCCTCCTCTACCCGAAAAGATCAAAGTCTGTCAGATGCTGGGGAAGTCCCACAGGGAGTCTGTTCTTACTGTGCAGTGGGGCTTTCAGAAGGAATTCAGAACATTTCCTTCAGGTTACAGTGCCTAAGTAGATTTCCTGAGTTCCAAGTTAGTGTTACACAAACTGCAATTTGCAAATCCCAAATTTCATAAGAGCAGTAGCAGCAGCAGATGGCAAAAATACATTTCTAATTCACTTAAAATCTGCTCCAAGAAATGAGTTCTCCCTGTACTCTTCCTACTGTTGTTTTTCTATATGTCTTTTCTATGCCTTCTATATGAAGTAATTATAAGGAAAGAGGATGACTAAGGTTTCCACCTGCTGAGACAGAGCAATATAGTTCATGTTTCTGGTCTTCCCGAAGAATCATAGTAGAGTCTCTGTTAGTGCATTTTTTTTTTCAAAACATGAGGGATTCGTGATGGTCAGGAGATTTAAATTTAGGTCCATCCATGTATTTTAAGATGCATAGCTATGATAAAAGCAACAGTCAGCCCAAGTCAAAGACTTAAGGCATAAATTACTTCAGCCTTGGTTTTCCATGAATTTTATATGCCACAGCAACATTTTAGTACTTGATTAAAAACTACTTTTTATGATCATGATTGTTATTAGAGGTATATTAGAAAATTAAATGATGGAAAACCAATGAAGAAACCATTATTAAGTGACTATTCTTTAGGTTCTTTACTGCAGAAGACTAAAACCTCAGGGAGACAAACTTCATGAGTGATGTAAAGGAGACTATTTATTGGGTAGAACTTTCAAATAGTGCATTTCTGGGTACCAGTTAACAAGCTAGAATTGTACTGGGGTGCTCCCTCTGTTCAGCCTGTTCCTAACCAACCTCTCCTTCTGGGTAGACAGGAAATCCTGGTCCTTGGGCTTCAGAGCTAGACTTCTTTAGGGGAAGGGAAGTAGGGGAGGACTGTTTGACTTCTTGCATGTGGGTCTTCAGTAGAGGGAGTAACCCTGAGGTGTGATGACCAGTTAGATGAGAGAGGAAAGCATGTATTATCCCTGAGTGGAAGTTTTCCCTGACAAGAAGTCTTCTGCCAGAAAATTGACAACAGGGAGTCAAAGAAAGCCACTGAATAATTTCAGACAGTAGTTCGTCATGAAAAACTTCTTCCTAGTCTCAGCTAGAAATTGGGGATTTCCTACAGTGGGTGTGAAGGAGAGGCCTCTTCAAGATGTTCAGAACAAGACCTATTGTACTGGTATGTGGATTTTTTTCAAATCAAGGTTACTCCATCTCTATGGAATGAGGAGAAACTCACCATTCCATTAACTACCTAGAAGAATAAAAACTAGATGTATTACTCAGAAAAATATTTTTATCTGAAATAACATTGCTATGTGAGGAACTTCAGCTGCAGAGCAGATATCTAATTACAGAGCATTTTGTTTTTGTCTTATGAGTCACCATTTTCTCATCATGTGAGTTCCCCTTTTCTCTCCTTGATGCCCAAGGTTTCAAGTACGATATGTACCCTCCATTTTGTCTTATGGTTTTTAGAATCCAAATTGTGTAGATTTCCCAAAAGTTTATCACTATTTTTTCCCTTCTTTTATCTGTCTGGGGGTTAATTTGATTGTTTGACCAGATCAATCCAAAAAGTTATAAAGAGGGACAGAGGAAGATTTCCTTTCCTCTCCACAGTGATTATTTGAAATTGGGGAATACAAAATATGTCACCATGTCAAATTCAGACTCATATCCATATATATCCCTATACTTATACTCATTCTCATACCCACATTCATACCCATACAGCCACTAAAAATATATATATCCTGCATTTTGGTAAAGTTCCTTCTCTCTGTGTTTTTGAGAATGATTTTCTATTGTTTCAGTTCTTGGAAGACAATTTACTAAGTAGTCACAATACATTCAAAAATAATCTATGTTCTTTTCTTTTTTTGGAGGGCACATTGAGTGATGCTCAGTGGTATATAATGACCTATGTTCCAACATATAAAACTGCACAAGATAGAATATGATTGCATTTGTTTTCCATAGATAAGTTATTGTGAGGTCAATTGAGACATTGACTATTGTTATGGCTTCATGGTTATGATCTAACTCAGCTCCTTCACTTGATGGGTCAAAAACAATTATAGAAAATTCTCATGAGGCTGGCTTAAGGTAGCTTTCATAATCTCCTTTCACTAATACAGATCAGTTATAAGCAGAACACGTCCTGTGTCCTGGAGAGCTGGCATGAAAAGGCAAAATGCTTTTGGCACTGAGCAGATTCTTCTAGCTCGTGTATCTCTAACTGGAGAAACATGTGCCTTTCCTTGGAAATTAGGGCCAAAAGTCTATTTAGTGTGACCTTGATTAAGCCACCAGATAATTCTTTCATCTCTCTTTAGACCGATTGGATGGCTACTGATTAATATTTACTGAACTTTCACAATGTGCCAGATGCCACTGTGATGAAAATCATTGATTATCTGTTGAAATTGCTATCATGTGGGTTGGTTGAAAGAGTTTGGGATACTCAAAAGTCTCCAAGGCAGTTTATGAATTCATTCCATTGCAATGTCCAAGCCAATTAGCCTTCCAGGGCAGTTTAGGTTTGTGAACAGAGAACTAGAGTCAGTTGTTTCCTTCCTGAAGGAACTTTCTTTGGAAAATATATTTATTTCTAACCAGACAAAAGTAGATAATGAGACTTACACTTTCTAAACAGAAGAATGTGTTCTATCTAACTCCCTGTGGGAGAAAGCCTAGGAACAAGAGGAAAGACCACTGAAACTGAACTTTTGGCCGAGAGCCAGAAAACCCTGCCAACATTTCTGTTTGATGTGTTCTTCCTTATGGGGTCTTGAAAAATAGAACATGAGATCAAGGCACAAAAGCCCCTAGGAATCTAGAAAATGGTCAGGAACTTTGAAAGACAACAGTTCCACAGACCCTAGGAGGTAATAATTTATGGCTGGCAGAAAAGATAGATAACATAGGAGGGCAAGGTACAAAGACTTAAGAGATAAGGGAAGCACTCACAGGCTTCCTTTGAAGAACAGCACAGAAATCAGTGCATGATTGGGGAGCAAAAAAAGCAACTAAAAGGAATTAAGATGTCTATTTTATGAAGTTTGATCTACATAGTATCTTTAGATATATAAAATTTAGCAATGAAAATGATTTCTGATACAGAGAAAGTTAATTTGTGGGGTATGGGAGAAGGGAAAATAACAACCTATTATTTTATTCTAAATAAAATTATATTATTCTATTTCTTTATTCTAACTAAAAATCTATTCTTTTATTCTAAAGGAGCTTCCCAAAGACTAAGGCTCGGGGGTGGAGACTCACTTCACTTAAAGTTGCAATACTGATCTGTTTCATCAGAATGAGAAGGATACCAAGTGAAAACAGAGGAGTAAAACACAAGGAATGTATCTCTGGCAATACATTCTACCTACAATCATGAGTTAGAAATAATCTACGTACCATCTGAGAAATCAATTATAATTTCAAAATTGGCACAGAAGACATTATAATTTAGAAATAAACTGTGAAAATAGAAAACTAAATGAAATAGGAGAAAGGAAGAATAGGTGAGAGATAGAGAAGTATAAAAAGTAACAGAAAAAGGGAATTATAAAGAGGATATTACTATTGGATCTATATACATTCTTTAAAAATTATAGAGAAATTTATGTCATCATGTAAGATGAAAGAGATAATTTTCTTTAAAAAATGGCCAAAATAATGAGAAGTGTTGAGAAGCTAAATAGGTCAATAATTTTTAAATACCAAACTAGTAATCAAAAATCCAACTTTTTTTTTGACCCTTAAACTTTTCTAAGTCTAAAGTTTGTGTTGTCTAATATTAATATAGCCACTCCAGCTTATTTAAGGGTGTTGTTTGCTTGGACAATCTTCCTCCAGCCTTTGATTTTGAGTCTGTTTGTTCTGAACTATTCAGGTGTGTTTCTTGTAGGCAGTAGAAGGTTGGATTCATCTTTTTGATCCATTTTACCACTTTGTGTCTCTTAACTGGTGTATTTACTCCATTGGTATTAAGAGAGATTATTGTCATGGGATTTAATGTCATCTTTGTGTATAAATTTGGTGTGTCTGTTGGTCTGTCTTGTCTTAAAGTAGACCTTTCAGCTTTTCTTTTAAAGTTTTTCTTTTAAAGTTTTAAAGTTTTCTTTTAAAGTTTTCTTTGTAAAGTTTCTGAGCTGTTGCTTATCCACAAAGCTATGTATCCTTTCTTCAAACCTGAACATGAGTCGGGCTGTTCAGTCTTGTCACAATATCCCGTTCTGGCCTTGAGGGTTTCTTGTGACATGTCTGCTGTAAATCTTAAGGATGCTCATTTGAATGTAATTTCCCTTTTTGATCTTGTGGCTTTCAGTATTCTATCTCTATCTGTTGAATTTGTCATTGTGACTAGGATGTATTTTGGTATGCTTTTCTTAGGGTCTCTTTTAGCTGGTACTTTTCGAGCATGCATGGCCAAAATAATAAAAAGTGTCAAGAAGCTAAATAGGTCAATAATTTTTAAATACCAAACTAGTAATCAAAAGTCCAACTTTTATCCCAAAGGCAAAAAGCCAAACTTGTTTTTACATGATGCTTACCAAATATTCAAAAAAACAAATAATACCTAGGTTATATTAATTATTCCAGAGAGCATTAAAAAAACTACCCAATGAATTTCGTTAATAACTAAAATTGTAGAGCTAAAGAGATAGTATAGCAGGTAGTACATTTGACTTGAAGATAGCAGATCAGGACCTGATTCCTGGCACAGATGTCCCCGAGCCCTGCCAGGAGTGAGCCCTGAGAGCAGAGTCAATACTAAGTCCTGAGCACCACCAGCAGTGGTGCAAAAATAAATAAATAAACAAAGAACAGTAAAAAGTTCATAAAGATCCACTAAAATGTGATAAAAAGTAGAATAGAATTACAGACCAGTTTTTATACTGTCTATAGAGAGAATTTATTCAATATAGCTTAATATTTTAAAATTGAATAATCAAAATATTAATGAAATATAATAAATAGGTTAAAGCAATTTAGTATAAATCATGTGATCGTATCCATAGAAAAAGGACTAAATTCAACATTCTTTTAAAATTAATTTAGGATAAATATTACTATATTACAAATAAAAAGAAATGTCTTGAACATAATTAAAGATGTTTCTTTACCATTAATTTGAAAAGGTATTTGTACCCCTAAGTTATAGCTGCATTGTTTACAATCACTGAGAAAGAAATATGATGCTGGGACAAAACACTGTTGAGACACATAGCCCTTAACTGAATACTTATATGAGGAAGCCTTCCTGCACATCAGTACAAAGAAAACAACATCAATACAAAGAAGAAATCAGTGAAGAGACATTTGCAGTTTGGGAAACTCCCATGTCCCAAAAACACATGCGGAGAAGCTCATGATTTCTAGCAATCACAAAGACATTTGAAACAAGATGTCATTTCATTTCATTTTATCTGTACTCAGCCCAAATTAAAAAGCTTAATATTGCCAAGAAATGGAAAAAGATGCAGAGAAAAGAAAACTGCCATGGATGGTTGTAGAGAGCACCAGAATGTCCTTTGGGGTTGACTTTGGCAATAAAATAAAGAGAAAAAGGTATGGTTGTGTGACTCAAAGTTTTGTTTTCTTGTATATAAAAAGACTTGTACACATGTATGTAGAAAGAGATCAGTCAGGACAGTCACTGAATTTTGGTTGTTGATAATAAACACTACAATTTACAAAAAAAATTAAGTCTTAAGCATCGTGGTTACAAAATTGTTCATATTTATGTTTTAATCATAGACTGTCTGCCATCCTTTACTAGTGCACTTTTCCTGCCACCAGTGTCCCTGATTCCTCTCACATCCACCCCCTGCCTGTCCTCCCTCTCTCTCTCTTTCCTTGTTGACACTGTGGTTTGCACTATCATAATTAAACAGTGCCATGCATGTCACTTTGTCCCTTTTAATATCTACTTCTTGTCCAGAGTGAGAAGTTCCAACTATCATTGTCATAGTGGATTTTTCTCTACTGTAACTGCCCTCATCTGTCTTTGTGGCAGGCGTCCTACCATGAACTGGTCCTCCTGTCCCTCATCATTATTGTCTCTAGATATTATCACTAGACTGCCTTTTTATTGTTCTTATATCCCACAAATGAGTGAGATTATTCTATATCTATCCTCTCCCTTTGACTTATTGTACTCAGCATAATAATCTCCATGTCCATCCATTTATAAACAAACTTCATTACTTTATTTTTCCTTATGATTGTGTAGTATTCCATTATGTAGATGTACTACTGTTTATTTAGCTACTTATCTATTGTTGGAAACCTGGGTTGTTTACAAATTCTAACTCTAGTAAATCGTCTTTTGATGAACATAGAAGTGCAGAGGAAATTTGTATATTGTGATTTTATGTTCCTAGGGTAAAATCTGCAAGAAGAAATAGAACAAGATTCAAAAGACAATAATAGACACCACTCACTACTTCCTAGGTGGTTTGGTCTGGATTGATCCCTCTGTGGCATTCTCAGAAAGGATGAGGGTAGATTCCTCTTTCTGCATGACCACTGTAGCCCCAAGGCACACCCTACATCATCTCACAGAAATGGCTCAGTTCCACAACTGAACTAAAATAATATAAACCTTCTCAGGTGGGACCAGACTACAGCGATAAAAATTTAAGGACTATTTCTGGAATGAGGTTGTACTAAGTACTGCCACATCCTGCCACCAGAAAACCTGGCAGCCTCTGCTTATAATATGCTTCTTTCTGACAGAAAAATAGCCAAGCTTTTCTACCAAGATCCCAAAGAAAGTAATGGTTGATAATAATTTCTAGGTAGTCTGGTCCAGACTTATACTGCTACAGCATTCTCAGAAGAAATGGAGGCAAGATTCGCCTTTCTGTTTGAATCACAGTAGGCCAGCCACCCATCCTATACCTCTGACAGAAAGGGCCTAGCTTTGTGACTTGTCCTTATTATGCCTACAAATTTGTTTTAGATCTATAAGCCACGACCACTTTTACCTTAAAATTTTATAGTAGTTTCAGCCACGTAGTATCACAGGAAATCTGATGATAAAGTTGCATAGTAATCTATTAAGCTCTGTGACCTTAATCAGTAACATAGAAGCCTCAACTAGCACCAGTCGTAGCCCAGTAAATACTTAGACACTGACTTTAGTTATGGATACATATAATAATTATTTTAAATTTTATCCTTGTTGATCTAAATTTTGATAATTCCATCTTTCTTTGTTGTAACAAACAATACAAAGTAAATTTGTACCTGCAAAAAGTAGGCTACAGTGGTAGATAGGATATTGAGGAAGGGAAGATGGGGTTGGTGTTTGAACATTTAATGCTTAAAATGACTATTATGAACAACTTGGTAAGTCAAGGCATTTTAATAATAAAAGTAAGAAATAAAAATTGATGATAACTCTTATAGTGGCAGACTACAACACCTAAAAATGAGCTTTATAAAATGGCTAAATCTAAAAATAATCTATGTATTTAAAAATTCAAGAGAAAGATCATTTAGGCTTCTATGACCTCCTGAAAAAGAAGAGGAGAATGGTATCAGGGAAAGGTATACAGGAAGTTTCAATTATATTTGGACTATTTTGTTCCTTCTCTCTCTCTAAAGTTGGGAGGTGATGGGTTATGCCTGTCTTTCCCATAGATCTAAAAGAACTGATAATAAGCACATATAAAGGAAAAGCAACAAATGCTTTGCTCTTAGATGATCACAGTGAAAAGTAGCACTAAAAGCACCGAGGAAATGAAGAGCTTGAGTGTCCTTGTGGTCAGGCCAGACAGTACAGAGTAGAAATGGCAGAATGTCACACTAGCAGTCCAGTGGGCAAAGGAAGGGATATGGGATGCATATGGGAATATGGGATGCATGAGCGGAGGGAGGACAACACTGATGGTGGGAATGGCCCTGATTCATTGTCACTATGTACCTTAAATACTACTGTGAAAGATTCATAATTCACTTTGGTCACAATAAAAATTAATAACAAAGAAAAAAAAAGAAATGGTAGAATGTTCTCCCTTGAGTGGCTGGAACCTGTGAATGGCCTAAAGCAGGTGGGCGGCAACAGAAAACTGCAAGTCAAAGCACCAAAAGATGTTTCTTAGTGGCTGACACTCCTTTAAGGACTTGTTAAGTAATTTCCATATACAGTTTTCCATTTTCTTCCTAGCATAAACCTGTAAAAATGATATTTATAAAACGAAGACATTTTAAAAGAAACAGGTTAGTGCTCTGTAAACTAGCTGAAGGGATTCTTGAGAGCCTCCTGGTTCTCATTCCTGAGGCTACTGAGAGCCAGCCCTGACAGTGAGCCCAAGCTCCCACCAGTGTGTAAGAAAAGGGATTCAAAGGGGCCTAAGCGGTAGCGCAATGGAAGGGCATTTGCCTTGCATGTGGGTGTCCCAGGACGGACCTCGGTTTCATCCCTGGTGTCCCATATGGTCCCAAGCCAGGAACGATTTCTGAGCGTAGCCGGGTGTGATCCAAAAACCAAAAGAAAAAAAAAAGATTAAGATGACAAGGCTGTCAAGTGCAGAGCACCAGAACTTTACTACAGTGTGAGGGGACAGAAGGGGGTGAATGGAAAGAAAATAGCTACCTATTGAGTTGATTAATACCATGTAAAGAAAGGGCGAGTATTGCCAGGTTCAAATTCCAATTCATAGGGAGTCAGAAATAGGTTTTATTTTTAAATGTGACATTTCATGATTTTAAAATACTTCAAATAACCATTTCTTCAAATGTGTGTAAGACAAAAAATATATATAAATAAAAAACAGCAATAGTAGCAACAGCCACAATACCACCACATTAAGTGTGGCTGGCTCTTTAATGGTGTTTGGTACTGACAAAGATGTCCCTGAAACTCACAGTGAAGGTCTCAATGCTGATTCCTGTTATGCAGAAACTAAAAGTGCAAATGGTTAGATCTGTACACTTCCTTCTCTCATACACAGTTAATAAACTTAAAATCAACAATGATGTGTTTGATTAGTTTTATGAAACTAAACAGGACCACTGAATGAATCAGAAAGTGCTGTAGAGTCACCTATCCATAACCAGGACCCAATTTAACTCTGCCCCTTGGCAACTCTGATCCTCTTACTTAAATCACATGAGCAGTCCCTGAAATCAGATGGGCTTTTTAGTATTTTTATAACAGCTTATTGCAAAAGGAGAAATGGGGAATTAGGAAGGTAAAGGAAACACTGCTATTACCTTCTGAGAAAAGTCCCCACAGTGGAGAAAGCAGGGAAGAGGCAGCAAGACAGTAAGAGCACAGTGGAGGCACAGGTGTGTCCTGGGGTAAAATGATACCCTGAAAGTCCCCCAAAAGGTGAGAAGTTTATAGAACCATAAGAAGAAATTTAAGGTTTTTACAGAACTGTTCTTATGATCAGCTATAAAAGGAACTGTTCATTTCCCTGGTCTACTGAAATGATAACTGTGGGTTTTTATTTTTGGAAAAAGTACTTCCCATGTTGTAAAACTTTAATGGCCTTTGAGTGACAGGGAAGTTCCAAGTGGTTTTCACTGGCTCTTCTCTGGATGTAAGAGAAGGCACCGCAGGACCACACTCTGGATCAGAATTGGACATACATCCATCCTTCCTCGTTGTTTGGGTACTTTGTTACCAGATCCTCTAAAATTTGGACTGAGCAGAGCTCCCCTTCCACTTGGTATTGATGTTCATTAGCATGAGAATCCCTGAGAGGCTTCAAGAATTGACCTTGCATACCACTTACTGGGAATCTTGTGAAAGGCACATTCCAATTCTGTACTATCAACCTTCTTTATCAGGGTCAGAGAAGTCCAGTCTTGTTAGGATGCTGGGGGAAATGGAAGATCCCTGGTTTTGTGGTGGTGAAGGTGCGGGCAAGGCCCCAGAAGGAGAATAGGCAAATTCTTGTGTGAAAGATGACAACCTGGCCATCACCGTTCTTTAGAGAACAGCAACTCAGGGAAAGGTGAGGGGCTTGAGGAGAAAGCTTAACTCAGAAAAGTTTTAAATGATCAGATATCTATTTCCTTAAAAGGGTAGTAGGGTTGGGATGTGAGAGGAAGAAGCTGCTATGCTGTTCCAAGCCTTTTCCTTGTAGACTGTATGGAGTGAAATCAAAGCCTTGAGCACCAGGCCTCTTGGCTTCAATCACTGGCATACAGATGGTATCACAGTTGGATCCACCCTCTTGGGTTTCTGACTAGAGGTGAGCAAGGCCTCTGGTGGTAGGACAGCCACAGAGGTTTGCTCCTGGGGCCTAGTCAGAGAGATCCTCCTCCACAGTGTTATCAGTCATCCACTCAGCGGCTCCTTTCTCTGCTCTGCAGCCAAGCAACTGTTTTCTTAAAGGGCTTTGCATCCATCTCTTCTTGACTTCAAAGTTTAGCTACTGGGGCTGAAGCAATAGCACAGTGGTAGTGGTACAATGTTTGCCTTGCAACGTGGCCAACCTGGGACAAACCTGGGTTTGATCCTGGCCTCTCATATGTTCCCTTGAACCTGCCAGGAGTGATTTCTGAGTGCAGAGTTTAGCTACTGAAGGGCAGGGCTTGCCTGGCTTGCCCTGAATGAATGCACAACTCGAAAAGCCTTAGATACAGACTTGAGTGAAAACAGACTAACGGCTTTGCCCTAGGAAATGAACATCTCATACACACAAGCACATCTTCTTCCTCAGTAGTTGGAAAAGAATAAAGCCTTCGGGCCTTGTTTCAAATCACCTCCAATAACTGGAGAATGCTTCCAACTAATGTTGATCCTTCTTCAGGTTAAAATAAAATGATTTGGGAGTCTGAAATAATTTTGGAAATGGGAACTAATATATTTTTTGTCTTTTTTTCATGTGAACTATATCCTAGTTCAACTAAGTGGGGGATGAAGTTAGAGGCAAGAAATTGTCTCCAACTGACAAAAGATCAAATAACTCAGTTCATTTTAAATGGAAGCTGTAACTAAGCATGAGTCCACACTAGGCTACTAATGATTCTTTTTGCAAAGAAGAAAGCTATATAAACAGTGTTGTTTTTTTTTCTCAGAATACTGAACTTGTCAAAAACAATAAGCACCACTTGGCCTGCCATGGGAAAACAAGAGTTTTAGAAAATGGTGCCTCTAGAGAAAATTGAATCTAGGAGCAAAGGTAGATAAGTTAATAGGGAAAGCAGTAGCACTTGAGCAATAGGACTCACCTGGGTAATAAGGCTCATGGCGTAATCAGTAGCACAAGGGTAGGAGTTGCCACCTGAGTAATTGGTATCAACTGTGTGGACCGGCTAATAGATATTGATTACTGCAAACCTTATAATTAGCATCAAAAGTGCTGTGGTGACCTTCAGTGGGAAACAGAGTTATATTTTTTTCCTGAAAGGAAAGACTCAGATGGCAGGAGGGCATTTCTCTTCTCATGTGTCAGATCACGATGTACGATGTACGTCATAATCTTCCCCAGGGCTGCCATAAACACAAAACAATGGGTCATGCCTTGCTTTCTTGGCCATGTACTTATCTGCTGTCACAGACTATTGCTCACTTGTTATTCAGATGGGCACTGCCAGAGGCCCAGAGGGGCAGTAGCTAACACTGAGAATCTTAATTTTCACCAAGAACTTTCATGTATCCCTTTTAATCACAATTCCATGCCTACAGGGTGGAGGGCACAGTTTCATGAATCAATATACGTAAAGACAAACTTTGGTTAAGTGTGTGTGTGTGTGTGTGTGTGTATGAGAGAGAGAGAGAGAGAGAGAGAGCAAGAGAGACATGTGTGTATATGTTTGAATTTAAAGTTATTTGACTTGTCTTAAAGTTATGTTGAGTCAGTATCATTTTTAGTGACCCCATTAAACAACGGTCTGTCTTTTGCATTTGTTTGCCATCTTGCAATAAAAAAAAATGACTACCAAACTAGTGACAATTTTGGTTTAATTTTACATTTTTTTTTGTTTTTGGGTCACACCAGTGGATTTTAAGGTTTATAACCTGGCTCAGCACTCAGAAATCGCTCCTGGCTCAGAGGACTATAGAGGATGCCTGGGATCGAACCCACTTCTGTTCTGAGTCAGATGCATGCAAGGCAAATACCCTACCACTCTGCTACCACTCTGGTCCCTTGATTTAATTTTAAATTTTTATTTTATTTGTTTCATTTTTTATTTTTGGAGGGGCCATTCTTGGTGATGCTCAGGCTTACTCTGGCTCTGAAATTGGAGATCACTTCTGGTGGGACTCAGGGGACTAACAGGCAGTGCTATGGAATAAATAGGGTCGACTACATACAGGTAAGTGCCTTACCTATTATATTATATCCCTGGTCATCAAATTTGAATTTTCAAAGGATGAAAGTTTGAAGGAAATACAATTCTAAAGGTCCCCACTCCCTCCTTCTATAAAGTGAGGTCCGGAGATAGGTGAGTACACAAAAAAGGGTGTAGAACATGACTTTGTGATGAGCCTAGTGTGACTTTGCACTGAACAAAGTGTGGGTGGTTGAGTAACTTGCTGAGTCTGAGTGATTCAATCAATAAACAATAAGAAACTACTGTGTGTATAGGAGGCAGTAGGAATTCAAAAGAATAATACAATTTCTATTTGGAAGAGATAAAATCCTTCTCATAAGCAGATTAGAGCTGGCCCACTCAAAGAAATGAAAAAGTGATGGGTAGATTAGCTAGTAACCTTGAATATTTTAGAAGGTTCTTGCCTAAACTTCCTTTTCTTCTTGGTCATTCACTTGCTTTTTGCAAATGAGATAAGATTACATACAAGGGAAAGTCCACACTTCTAAATTTAGACTCTCTCCCTTCATACTGAGATAAAAAAAATTATGTTTGAAAAGCTATTTTCTGCTCCTTGTAGAACATTTTGTTACCATTAACCATTTTATATATCTCACTGTAATTTACTATGACAGCCATTTGCAGGACATAGTCACAGAGCTAACATAAACTATAAACAAAATCTAGTCTATTTTCCACTTTGTTTTTCCCTAGATCTAAAACTGATTAACATCTAACAGCTATCCAGGGATATATCTCCTGCACACACCACTAACTCCACCACATTAGAACTGATGGGAAAAGAATGGATCGTGGAAGAAGTACATCAAAGAGCCCAATGGGGATAGGGAGAGAGACAGAGAGACAGAGAAAAAATCAGAGAGAGATGGAGAGAGAGACAGAGGCAGAGAAGAGAGAGAAGAGAAGAGAAGAGAAGAGAAGAGAAGAGAAGAGAAGAGAAGAGAAGAGAAGAGAAGAGAAGAGAAGAGAAGAGAAGAGAAGAGAGACCGAGGCAGAGAGAGACACAGAGACAGAAACAGGCAGAGAGAAACAGAGAAAGAGAGAGAGAGAGAGAGAGGCAGAGAAGAGAAGAGAGACCGAGGCATAGAGAGACACAGAGACAGAAACAGGCAGAGAGAAACAGAGAAACAGAGAGAGAGTGAGAGAGAGACTGAGAAAAATAGAAAGAGAGACAAAGAGGGAAAGACCTTTGAAAGGGTGGTTGGAAGATGTTTGGATTAGGGCTTTTCTGACAGAGCTATTTGCCTGAGAAAGATGGCCAGTGCCCTTTCTGCTGAGAACTTCAGTCAGTTATAATCACAGCTGCACCGCTGAGATGCCAATTTAAACTCAGACACTGCCAAATGGAGCAATTTTCACAAAATGCACCACAGACGAATTCTCCAAAGACACTACTGGAACAGGCAATGGTCACAGCTTCCAAGAGGCAACAGGCGGTGGGCTGCTGACAAGCCGACAAGAGAGTTCACTGCTCTTCAACACATTGTTTATGAACATTGAAAGGACACTCTCCAAAGCAGAGAAAAGAACAAGCAGGGCTGGCCCCAGCCCCAAGAAATGACTAGATTTGTCATGATTCTACTTTAAGGAGCAATGGAATTGCCTCGATTCATTCACACAAGAATCATCAGTGAAACTCTGAAGTATAACCTGATGAAATACTCAGAGTTTAAACCTGTGGGTTTTAATTGCCAGCATGAAGAACTGTGCTAGTGACCAGATGTAAAGCTTTGACACCTATTGTTCTACTGTAGCAGATTTAAATAACTGGTCAGTGAACTGGTGCATGAAACAATGATTCCAGCTTTAAAAGTCTGCACTGATATAAACTATTTTATTTTATCTTTTACATTACAAATGTGTATCCTCTCAAGCCTCTGCTAGCTTTATGGGTAGCAACAAAAATTTAAATAAGAAGTCTAAGGCATAGGAGTGATTTCTGAGCATAAAGCCAGGAGTAACCCCTGAGTGCCACCGGGTGTGACCCAAAAACAAACAAACAAAAAAATTAATTAAAAAAAAGAATAAAGTAAATGTAATTTAAGAAAAAAGAAGTATAAGGCAGAAGAAGAATAAATAGAGGATGATGTCATTATATGTGGTAATTAGAATAACTGTATGAAGACATGCAATGCTCTAAATTGGAGCTGTCTTGAATACCTTTGGTCCCACCCAGTGTATAGCAAGGAGAAGAAAAAAACTGTTTGGAGGAAAAGAAAAACAAATATTAAAGGGTGGAGGCCAGGGTCAAGTGGTCTCAAGTGCATTGGTGGAGATACAAAAGGACAGAACTGGGGATGAGGAGGGTAAAAAAAAAAAAAAAACTAAAAGTGCTCGCTTCGGCAGCACATATACTAAAATTGGAACGATACAGAGAAGATTAGCATGGCCCCTGCGCAAGGATGACACGCAAATTCGTGAAGCGTTCCATATTTAAAAAAAAACAAAACTAAAAAAGGACAGAGATAAATATCCAAGCCAAAGTCAACAACAATGAAATCAAGAGACCCAATTTAACAATCTAAATTTAAAATGGATCTGTGATACTGGCAGGTGGGGAGGGGCAAAGAGTATGTACTCTGGGAACATTGGTGAAGGGAGGTTGACACCAGTGGTGGGATTGCCTTGATTCATTGTATGTCTGAAACCCAACTCTGAAGAACTTTGTAAATCACAATTGATTCAATAAAATAAAATAAAAAGAATGCTAGAATCAAAAAAAGTATAAGGGAAAACAGTAATTTGCTCATTCAATACATTCTGAAAGTCTCCTTTAAGTGAGTATCTTACAAAAACTGCCAAGAAGGGGCCGGAGCAGTGGCAAAGAGCAATATAGCATTTGCTTTGCTGGCACTAGCCTAGGACGGACCTCGGTTTGATCCCCTGGCATTCCATATGGTCCCCCAAGCCAGCAGAGATTTCTGAGCACATAGCCAGGAGTAACCCTTGAGCATCACCAGGTGTGACCTAACACAAAACAAAACAAGAAAGAAATACCAAGAGAAACCCAAAACCTGCCAAGAAATAGCTTATGGAAAATAATGAAATTCAGAATGTTTCAGAATGAAAACAGATTAAGATTGGCTACAAGAACAAGTCATTTTAGACTAATGTAATTCAATTCCCAAGCATTATCTGACTAATTACTGTGTGCCAATATTTGGGATATAAAATGTAATTGGTATATAATTTCTAGAAGCTTATACTTTAAGACACATATAGGTGAATGTTACAGTTATGGATTTTTATTACAACCCACTTCACATATGAAATAGAAACACATAATGTATACATATATACGCATACAAATGTACATATAACATATTGTCTTGGACTGACATTGCAATTTTCTTCCTTTTTAAATACCCTGTAAAATTTTTTGTATTTCACATGCTGAAACTTTGTGAGACATTTATTCAATAAATAGCTACTTCATAGTATTTTTGTGTGTAGTACTATAGATTACTCTCCAAAAAGTTTACTTATTTCTTTCTGTAGGGCCATACCTGGTGATGCTCAGGAATAGTTGGCCATCTGCAGAGCAAATGCCCTACCTGCTATACTATTGCTCAGGCCCCTAAAATTACTTTATTTAAACACAGTGGTTACAGGATTGTTCATAATACAGTTGGGTTGTTTTATGGGTTTTGAGGGTTTTTTTTTCCATAGATCAAAGTTTTTCATGATTGAGTTTCAATCATGCAATGTACAACACCCTTTATCCATATATCTTTCCCACCATCAACGAAGGGGTATTATGTGGATATCATGTCCTCCACATATCATCACTTTATCTCCTTTCAGCACCCAATTCTTGTCCAGAGTGGTCATTTCCAACTATAATTTCTAACTATCCACTTCTCTGCCCTAACTGCACTCCCCTTCTATTTTTGGCAAACTTCCTACCATGGACTGGATCCTCATCTCTATTATCTCTGAATATTATTTACCATGTGATCTGCTTTTATATCCCACAAATGAGTGATATTATTTTATGTCTATCCCTCTCCCTCTGACTCATTTTACTCCATAAATTCTCCATATTCATCCAGGTATAAATGAATTTCATAACTTCATTTTTTTCTTAATAGCTATGTAGTATTCTACTGTGTAAATGTTAACCATCTTTTCTTTATTTGCTCATCTGTTCTTAGGTTCTTGAGTTGTTTCCAGATTCTGGCTACTGTAAACAGTGCTGCAATGAACATAGGAATGCCAAGGGCTTTTCTACATTGTGTTTTTGGAAACTTAGGGTATATTCCTAGAAGTGATAGGTCATATAGAAGCTCAATTTCTAGTTTTATGATGAATATGCATATGGTTTTCCAAAAGGGCTGACTCAGTCTACATTCCCACCAGCAGTGAGTGAGAAACTTTTTGCATTGATTGTTCTTGTTCTTTGTGATATGTCCCTGTCTCTGTGGTGTGAGATGATATGTCATTGTTGTTTTTATTTGCATCTCCCTGAGGTTGTGGAGCATTTTTCATGTGTCTTTTTTGCCTTTTATATTTCTTCTTTGAGAAAATGTCTGTTCATTTCTTCTCCCCATTTTTGAATGATGTTAGAATTTTTTCATCTTGTTAAGTTCTACCAGTGCCTTATATAATCTTAGATATTAACCCCTTATTAGATGGGTATTAGGTGAAGCATTTTAGTTTAATGTAGTCCCATTTGTTTATCTTTGCTTCAACTTGCATTTTTAGAGTTCACAGCAGACTGGAATGGTCCTGATCATAGGCTGTTAACAACAGTCCTGAGGATTTCCACACTCTTTTATGGTCACCTTACAGCACCTAATTAAGGCTCTGGCCTCCTTTTCATCTCACTGTAGGCTGACTACCTAAGACAGTCCCTACTAACAAAACCCCACAATTCTTTATTTATATCAGCCATTTAGGTCCAAGTTTAAAATAAGTCTTTTGAAAGTATACCTATAGAATATGAAAGTCGAACTGAGGACCTTAGTAAAGTATTTATGTACTTAAATCTTAGCCAATTAAAAGATTAATTTACAATGCAAATACTTGAGCATTACCCATAACATATTCTTAACATAAAACCAATATTCCCTTTTTAGAATAAAACACACTTTGATACTTTCAAAAGCCTATTCAGATTTTCTCTTTTATTTCTCTTCTCCTTACTTTTAATAAATTTGCTACATTTATCTATTTCATAGATAATTTTAAAATGTATTAACATAAAATTATTCACACTGTTAATTTTTAATGTATATACCTACATGAAAAAGATGCCATTTGAGAAATTAATTTTTTAACCTATCAATAAATTTATCATGTTGTGACATTTCAGGAGTTTAGCTTTAATTATAAATGTATAAGTGTCAATACCTCCACAATAATTTTTTTTTATATTTTGCATGTGGGATATAGAGACACATAGAACAGCAAATGATCAAAATGATTTAGAAGATTTTGTCTATGAAGCAGCTTTCATGGGAGAGTTTGGTTGGGAGAATTTCTCAGGAGACTGATGGAGGGAAGTGGGCATTCTGGTATTGGGTGTGGTGTTGGAATGAGGTATGCATGAAAAGTATAATTAACATTACTGTAAATCCCATTACTACAATAAAAATGATTTTTAAAAAATTAAGGGACTGGAGCAATAGTAAAAAGTAATGCACTAGCTTGCACAAATATCAGATTCTATCCCAGCATCCCATTTGGTTCCCTGAGCACCACCAGGGGTAATTCTTGAGTGTAGAGCCAAGAGTAAACCCTGACTATAGTCAGAGGGGTGTGTCCCTTCCCCCCCCAAAAAAAGAAAAGGGTTTAAATTAATGTTAAAGGGGGTTTCCACTAAAAGAAGAGAAATTGCTCAGATCAGTGATGAGCAGTTTTTTTGACATTGGTCATTTGTTTCCAATTAAGAAAGAGAACAGATGCGGCAATTAGATCATTAAGAAGAACGTTTCAGTTACTAAATATTTGAAGCAGGCTTACCACTTGTAAGTCTATTCTAGGATTCCACTTTAGCCCTACCCCATCAAAGAACCTTAGGAAGACTGATTATTAAAGTTCATTCAGAATGCATGCAGTATACTAGGCTTACCAAAACCCATCAGATCATTGGGAATTAAATAATTACTTGATATGCAAGCCAAGAAAGACCACAAAGGGACCTTGAATTTCTTAGTTGTCAGATAGCAGTTATAACTTCAAAATATAGGATTCACCGTGTTCTATCATCTTGAGGCAAACCAAAGTTAAATTTTTCTGGTCTTGCCTTGGTGCTTTTGTTGTCAAATAGCCCTGGACCTGCCATTTTATTTCCATATGAATACCTTAAGCTTCATTTCTCCATATAAGTAAAACCATTCTCTATATTTAAAGCAGTTTTTGAGGAGAAAACACAATACAAATCAAAGGAAGAACCTGGCTTTCTGCCTTTTGCTCTTTCTTTTCAACTAAAAAAATTTATTTCTGATGCCTTAATTTTGTAAGCCTTTTATAGTTTCTAACCTATACCTCCTATTTTAAGAAGCCAATGAAACTTTTGCTATTTATTCCCTATAGACTTCATGAAACTAGCTAGCATCTAAAATACTTCTAAGATTAGTTTATCTTCCTTTGTACTAGGATTGAGTTAATTTAAATGAAACGATTTCTAATTTAAAAAAAAATAAATTTGTCCCTGATGCTTTATAACCTCAATAAGCAATAACTTAAACAATTTCCAAGATAACCTATAGACTCTGTGCTATACCATAAAAGAAAGCTGCTTAGGTGATTTTCTGTAAAAACAATTTCCATTCTTAGAGTAGAAGTTGGTTTGCAAATGAACAAGGTGGAGCCCAAATAGAGAGTTGCATTGTAAGAGAGTGACTCACAATGTTTTGACTCTATAAAATATATCTTTCCCGACAGAAAAGACTGCCTTGTCATTTGATTGCTTGCTAATTAATGTGAAGTTTTCCATTATAAATATCACACTTTTGCCACCAGATCTCCCAGTTGTGACCTTATATTGCCTGCCCTTGAAAGATATACTCTGCAATTATAACTATGGGCAGCTATGATTACAAAGACATATCTCCTCATAGCCTAGACCTAGATGTGGTGCAATCAGCGTTACCATAAGAATGTTTCCATTAATAGCTGAGAAGCAAATCAATGTTTGTTTGCTTAGAAGTAAAAATAGACCCTTGCTGGTAAGTATGTGTTCCTTGCTACTTTTATTTACAAAGAAGTAACCAAGCATGAAATATCCTCAATAAGTAAGACCAAGGTACAATCTTCATAAACAATTTAAAAGTATATTTTTAAGGAAATACATGATTTATGTAAACTGGAAGATGAACTAAGTAGAACCATATACTCTGGGTGCCCAGTAAAACAGAACATTTTGAAGTCCCTGCCTAAAGGCTTCTTGGAAACTTAAAAGAAGAATTTGACCTGAAGGAATACAAAGAAAGGCACATTTAGTTTCCCTTAACACAACAATGTTTGCAAATAGAAAAATCAAAGCTGTGTTTAAAAGGCTCCAAAGTCAGACACAGCCAAAAGTAGCACCTGAAAGCATCAGGAATTCTCTGTATCTGCATGCCATTAGGTGCAGAAATTTAGATACATAGGTGGATATAGGTAAACCTCTCTGTTGTGTATGAACCCAAAGGACAAATTTAAATGATATCCATTGGATGACATGGGGTAAAATTTGCAACCCAAATTAATCAAATTTTCTATAAAACTTCTAATTCATTTTTATTTTTATTTTAACTTGAGGTAGAGAAGCAAGTTGTTCCACCCTCCTACGATACTGATACTTATACATCTGTCTTCAGGAACTGTCATCTTTCATATAAACAAAGAGTGTGTTCATCTCATTTTCTGGCACATCCTGGAAATTCCAGTTCTTAACTCTGACTGCCAGCAAAACTTCGTTTCTGGTCTTCCTCTAAATAAAGGTCTTTTTTTTTTTTTTTTTGGTACATGAATGGTGTCACCTGAGTTGCCTTTTTTAATTGAAATCATCATGATTTACAAAGTCTTTAGTTGGATTTCTGATATACAGTGAATCAGGACCATTCCCACCACCAGTGTTGACCTCCCTCCACTAATTTTCACAAGAGTGCATCCTTTACCATCATAATTTGCTTCCTAGTCTGCCAGAGTAACAGGCCTTTTTTAAGTTTAGATTTTATAGATGGGTTTCTTCATTCTACTGTTGTTGGCTTTAGTTTGGTTATTAAGTTCTGTCCTTTTTTCTTCACCAATGCATCTGAGACTCCTTGGCCACTGGCCCCATCCTCTCTTTTTCTCTTCTTAATTTTATAGTAAATACAGAAATATGAGGTAAAACAAAGTAATCCATGTCTTATGGTTTTATGAAAAAGGTAGGATCCCTTTTTATCTTTTAAAAGATAAAAAGAAGATGGCAGGTTTTTTGCATAGGCACAGCAAAAGTTGGGGCAAAAAGAAAGGAAAAACCTTTGGCATAAAAGCAGGGTGTCCCTACCCATGAAGCATCCTGCCAGCTACAGCCATACTAAGTTTTCTAACCATTCAGTCTTCCCTCATGATCCCAGAAAAAGTTCTCTTCAATCACAGTTGTTCCAGTCAGGCTTCTGTAATTAGAGGTCTGGTTTTTGAACAGATCCTAAATCAAACTCAGGTGTCAAAGTCAGAGGGTCAAGGAGCATCTTCTACTTTCATCTCACTGCTAAGTGGTAAGACAGGAAAACCTACCCTGGAAGAATATTTTACTGTTTCCAAGTCAGCGGGGTGTCATATGAATCTACACTGGAACAAGTCAGTGCTAGGGCAGCATTAGAGTCTTACCTGGTAGAAGTTTGATTCCTGGTGCTGATGCAGAATACCATGCCAGTTCCAAATATTGTGTCCAGAGTTCAAGGGTAAATGGTCGATGTCTGACTAAATGAAGCCTAAGTCAAATCACTATGATAAATGTTCAGGGTTAAAGGCCCCTGTAATATAAAATTTATGAATTCCTATCCATATTAGATAAGTACTTCTTTCTATATGTAATAGTTCCTCATTTTATTGTACTGATACAAAAAGGAACAATGCCACAAAGTGGTGCATATGGGGGTAAAAAAAAAAAACAAGCTAAACAATCCCCATAACTTGGTTCTAACATGAACTCAGAACTCAAAAGAAAACTTATCTACAAGAATTTCCTAAAAAGAGAAGGAGGAAACTACATCTACATAAAGAAATACTCCATAAGAATGATACCTATTAAGGAAATATAGTAAGGAAATATACATATCCCATTTATGTCTTTTGAAATAGTCTAGGGAGGGGGGATAAAATCAAGAGTACAGCTTCAGCTTGAGACATGGTCTTGTGGAGTCCATAAAATGGCTCGCAGTACTCATGGTTCAGGAAATCTCCTCAAGCTGAGGGTCTCTCAAAATCAAACTCTAGTATGAAGCAATAGTCCACAATGAAGGGAGGTGGGAGAAAAGGGGACGCCAAGAGGAAATAGCAGAAGTGGTTGCTCCAGCTTCTTTGGCCAGGCTGGGAGCTTGTCCTTTTGCTTTAGGCACTGGAAGGCAGCTAGTTGGGGGTGGTGGTGGTGGTGGAGAATGATCCCTTTCCTGAGAAGTTAAGAGCTGCAGCTAGGGTCCGGAGAGATAGCATGGAGTCAAGGCATTTGCCTTGCATGCAGAAGAACGGTGGTTCAAATCCCGGCATCCCATATGGTCCCCCATGCCTGCCGGAGCGATTTCTGAGCAGAGAGCCAGGAGTAGCCCCTGAGCTGTAGGGTGTGACAGAAACAAACAAACAAACAAAAAAGAGCTGCAGCTAAAAAAATGGGGGGGTTTAAATGGAGAAATAACAGATATGGGTGAGAGAGTGAAAGGAGAGAAAAGGATTTGGAAAGTGATAATCAGGGAAGGAAGAAAAGGATTATATATAACAGGGGTAAGGACTATATCCAACATATACAGGCATTATGTACAATACAGACAGACATTAAATAGAGACTTCCACCAAAGACAAGCACACGCATGCACACACTTGCGCACACACGCGCGCGCACACACACATATACACACATACACACACACACACACAGACATCAAAAATTAATCCATACGTTGCAGTTGAAAAACTGACCCAGGTGGAAAGGCTCAGAGTGCTTAAAAAACATAAAGTTGGCAAGTCAGATGGAAAGGTTTTCTAATTCCTAGGCAAATCATCATTGTTGAAGATAACCTTTGCATAAGAAAGGCTTCCTGAGTTAGACTGTGCACAGAGCACACTTAAAACAATCTTAATTTTCAAATCTAGACTACTAAGCAATATGATAATGAGAACTGTAAAAGGAGTCTACACAATGAAGTACTGTCTAATGGATCTTGAATACCCAGGTTCCTTTCCTGAAAGCAAACTGAAAACATGAATTATTATATAGTAGTAAACTAGCTTGAATAGAAAATAAATTGCAAATATAAGTTTAATGAATAAGCAAGAGTCTATGCAGTTGCCTATTCTAAAAGTATCTGTGGGCATAAACATTAGATCATATTAGCAGGCATAATCAAAAGGAATTGGATAGATTAAAGTATTTGTCAATACAAAATCATAATATCATTGAAGTCTGATATGATATAGCATTTTAATGCAAAACTAGGGCAACCAACATATATCTTCAAGAACCACTGGGAACAAAAATATTAAAGAGTTATTATAGACATATTAAAATTAAGATACTAAAACATTCTTAGAGTGAGCGGTATAGTGGGAGTTCATGGTTTCCAAATGCATTCTGCACCTGTTTCTGTTGATAAAAGCATTAAAACTTTATTATAGACATCTATAAAGAGCAAGTGATTGTACAGATTGTATCCATTTATTCAGGTCTCTTTGAAGTATAAAAGAGAATATAAACTTTTGTTTTTCTCCTCTTCCACTCATTTTCTCTCCTTCTCCTTGCTATACACTGGAGCCAACGGTGTTCAAGACAATTACCATTTAAACCATGTGTTTCTTCGTGCAGCTATTCTAAATACCACATATAAGTGTATCTTTCTGTAGTTCTTCTTCTGGATTACTTTATTTAACATAATATCTTCCAGTTTCATCCATGTTGCTCAAGTTTTATGATTGCATCATCCCTTATAGATAGTAGTGTTCCACTGTATATATGTACCACACTTCATGATACACTCATCTATTGTTGGACATCTAGGTTGATTTATGTTCTGGGTTATTGTACTGAGTGCTGCAATAAATAGCAGTGTGCTTACATCCTTTTGAATGAATGTTTTTTTCTGTCCTGAGAATAGATACCCAAAAGATGGATTGCTGGATGATATGGCAACTCAATTTTGAGTTTACTGAGAACCTTCTATACTTGTTTCCATAGGGATTGGACATTGATCACCAACAGAGAAGAATTCCTTTTTCTCCATATCCCTGCAAAGAGATTGTTTCCAATATTTTTGATATGTGGAATTATCACTGATGTAAGATGATATCTCATTGTTGTCTGATTTTGGTTTCCCTAATGATAAATGATGATGAGCACTGTTTTATGTGCCTGTTGGTCTTCCTCAGAGAAGTGTCCATTCATTTTCTCTCCCCATTTTTATGGGTTTTTTAGGTTTTGTGGAGTAAATCTTTGTGAACACATTGTATATACTAGATATCAAACATTTAGCTGTCTTCTAATTTTACCCTGTATTACTTTTGCTATACATCAATGTTTTATTTTGATGCAGTTCCATTTATTTAGGTTTGATCCTATAACTCATACCAATGGCATCCTATCATCAAAGACTTCTTTGAGGTCTAAGTACTGGAGTGTTCTGCCTATGTTTTCCTCAATGAACTTTATGGGTTCAGGTCTAATTTCAAGTTATCTATTCCATTTTGAATTTACTTTTGTGTAACGTGTGAGATACACATTGATCTTTAATTTCTTTCATGTGGTTATTCAATTGTTCCAAACCATTTTGATCAAGAGGCTATATATTTTTTCTTCATTTCAAATACTTGGCTCTATTGTCAAAGATGAGTTGACCATATACTTGGTGGGTTGTGACTGGATATTCTATTCTGACCTTATAGTCTGAAAATCTGTCTTTGTGCCAATACCATGCTGTTTTGATCATTGTAGCTTTGTAGTAGAACTTCAAATTATGTAATGAGATGTCTCCTAGTTTCTTATTTGTTTCAATATGAATTTGGCTGTTCTAAGTCCTTGAAGATTTCTTAATATGACTTCTGAAAAGGTGTCTGAATATGAATAAAGGTTGTATTGAGTTTATTAATAGTTTAGGTAAGATAGTCATTTTGAGGATATTTATTCTTCTAATCCATGAGCATGGCATTCTCTTCCATTTACTTAGGTCTTCTTCAATTTCTTTCTGAAGTGTTTTGAAGTTTCTTGGGTTTTTTTGTTTGTTTTTTGGTTTTTGGGTCACACCCGGCAGCGCTCAGGGGTTACTCCTGGCTCTGTGCTCAGAAATCGCTCCTGGCATATCCACTTGATTCTTATTAGAGTTCTGTTCAACTCAATCTATGCTTTCTTTGAGTTCTGTGAACATTGTCCATATTTCTTCTCTAAACTCCATATATGAGAGACTAACTAGGTGATTGGCCATTTTTAGGACATCAGAGTTGCCATCTTTGTTCTCTATACCTGGTGTTGGCCTGCGTTGTTTCTCCATTGTCACCCTTGTATTGTGAATTTTTCTACATGTTGTGGTGGTATTCATCAGCTAGGTGGAGTGTGTGGCCACAAAGCAGAGCAGAGCAACCATGCTCCTCTGGCTCCACCCTTTGTTGGTAAGATGATTCACCTCAGTAGAAGGCAAGGCCTTAGGGAAGGATGCTGGAGAGGATCAAATTTCCCAGGCCAAAGCAAACAGAGAGAAGGCCCAACATGCCTGCCATGCTGCAAAGACACAGCAGAGTCAGTTAGTTCCACAGTCTCTGGGTGGGGAAAACTCACCTCAGGAGAAGGAGAGGCCTCAGGGAAGAATTCCAGAGAAGATCAAAGTTCCCAGACTGAAGCAAGCAGAGAGAAGGCCCAAGATGTCTGCCATGCTCATGAGACACAGCAGAGTCAGCTAGTTCCATGATCTCGCTATGTTGATTTATTTGAATCATTGTTGGATCCCTGGGATGAAACCCACTTGATCACAATGTATGATGTTTTTGATATGTTGTTGGATTATGATTGCTAAGATTTTTTTTAAGGATTTTTGCATCAATGTTCGTTAGTGAGATTGGTTTGTAGTGGTATCTTTGTCAGCTTTGGGAATGAACATGATATGAGCTTCATAGAGGTATTCAGGAGGACTCCCATTGTAGGATGTTTTGGAAGAATCTAATGATCAATAGCAGTAACTTCTCTGAATGTTTGATAAAACTCACCTATAATTCTGTCTGGTCCTAGACTTTTATTCTTGGGGAGTTTGTTAATTATTGTTTTAATTTCCTAACTTGTGATTGATTTATTTAGACTTTCTACTTCCTCCTCATTCAGTTTTGGGAGATTATATTTTTCCAGAAATCTATGTCTTCTAGATTATTTATATTAACAGAGTACTGTTGTTCATAATAATCTCTCTTCATGTCTTAGATTTTTTGGGGGTTCTATTGTAATCTCTCCAATTCATTTCTGACCTAATTTATTTGAGTATTTTCCCTTTTTTTCCCTTTAAGTTGTAAAACATAGGCAGAACACTCTAATACTTAGACCTCAAAGAAGTCTTTGATGATAGGATGCCAATGGCAAGGGTTATAGGGTAAAACAAATAAACGTGCATCAAACTAAAAAATGTATGTATGGCAAAAGAAATACATACTAAAATTAGAAGACAACTAACTGAATGGGAACCAATTTTTGTACTCAACACATAAGATAAATGTTTGATATCTAGCATATACAATGTGCTCACAAAAACTTACTGCACAAAACCTAAAATCAACATAAAAACGGGGAGAGAAAATGAACAGACACTTCTCTGAGGAAGACCAACAGATGACCAATAGGCACACGAAAAAAATGCTCATCATCACTTATCATTAGGGAAATCCAAATCAAGACAACAATGATATATCATCTTACACCAGTGAGAATTCCACATATCAAAAATACTGGGATCAATCTCTTGGCAGGGATGTAGTGGGCAAGGAACTCCTTCACTGCTGGTAGAAATGCTGCCTGTCCAATCTCTGTGGAAATCATTATAGAAGGTTCTCAGTAAACTCAAAATTGAGTTCCATATGATCCAGCAATTTCTCTTTTGGGTATCTATCCTCAGGACAGAAAAACATTCATTCAAAAGGATGTAAGCACATTGCTATTCATTGCAATACTCAGTACAATCAGTAGCCTGGAACATAAACACATACCAAAATGTGCCTTCTGCATGCCTATGTTCATGCAGCATTCATTACAATAGCCAGAATCTGAAAACAACCAGGTTCCTGACAACAGATTAGTAGCTAAAGAAACTGTGGTACATCTACACAATGAAATACTATGCATTCATTAGGAAATTTGCCTATATGTGGGTGGACATGGAGTTTTTATGCTCAGTGAAATTATTCAGAGGGAGAAGGATAGAAATGGAATAGTCTCACTCATCTGTGGGATATAAGAAAAATAAGACAGTATGGTAATTATACTAGAAACAACATATATGAGATCTACAAGTGCTAGCTCATGATATGAAACTTGCCACAAGTTTCACTGCAGTGAGTGCAGTTAAAACAATAACTGAATTGACAGCTACCATAACAATGATAGTTGGAATTGATCACTGTACAAGAACGGAGTGCTGATATGCTGATATGTGTGGCACCCCACATTGACAACAGTGCAAACCACTATGTCAGAAGTGAGAGAGAGTGAGAGAGAGAGAGAAAGAGAGAAAGAGAAGGGAAGAGAGAGAGGTGCAGAACACCTGTATCAGAGATAGGCAGAGGATGGATGGTGGCAGGAGAATGGGGAATATTGGTGTCAGGAAAGTTGCCCTGGGGAAGGGTGGTATACATTTTATTATGGAAATGCAACTATGTACATTTCTGCTTGCTTAAATAAATAAATTAATATTGTAAACATCTTTCAAACAATAGGAAAATATCAAAACAAAGATATTGGAACTATAATGATCAGGTTAGAATATTTGGAATCTCCTTAAGATAGCAGGATGAAGGGCAGTCTAGGAAATGGGGAATCAGTAGGCAGGAGGATCAGGAAGGAATTGCAGTGGCCAGGTCATGGATTATGAGGTAATTAAGGCAACAGCTGCAGAACAGCAAGAGGTGCAGGCTGAGTCATAGATTTTAAGGCATTACTATGTTTCTTAGAAGATTTATAAGTTTTGCAAGGAATGCCTTCCAAAGGAAGATTCCCTTGTATAAGAGAAGTGGAGCCAGGCTAGTAATAACTCCTGATCTCAGAACCCACACGAAAATAATATCCTGATGACAGAAGCTTATCCCAACTTGGATTTGATACATGCAGCAATATCAGCCGAATAAAAATCTGGAATGGTCTTTCCTGGCCATTTCTCTCACAACTTATGGAAAGTTAAAACACAGTTTTTATCCAGAGTTCATCATTATTTATGTAATTATAGTCATACACCAGAAGTGGGAACTGTAAAGATTAGAAGGATGAACATGAATCTGGCAAGTCTCCTTACAAAGCTTAGGGACTAATTAGTAAAACAGCAGAAAATGAGCAAGAACAGACAGATGTGACTATAGATCTGATTAGAAAGGTGTTGAAAGCTGTGGGCTTAAAGGGCAATTGCACCCCATCCCGACTCAAAGAATATATGATCAAATTGAGCAGGAAAGTTAATTTCAGAAATTAAATATACCAAGTCAAAGGACCCGCATGTACATATACACAGACTAAATAAAATCTGGTCTGCCAGTGTGGGAGAAGATTTCTAGAATATAAAGTGGGTGAGGCTAGAGATGTGAAAGGTAGATGTAAGGAAAAGTTTGTAGAATTAGGCAGGGTCAAATTCACACAGTGAGTAATACTCCATACGAGCAACTGACCTTTATAGTAAGAGCTTCGGGATGGTGGGCTTTGCATTTGAGAAATCTGACGAATTAAAGAGTAGATGATCAACTCAGAAACAGGATAATGAGAAAAGGGAGTTTCAAGGTTAAGGCATTAATTTAGGCATGAAATGATGGTAGCTTTCTTGAATAAAGACAAAGGGCATGAAAAGAAAAGAATAAATGTGAGCATTCTGTACATGTTTTCAGATTTGGGGAAGTTACTGCATAGTAAGGAAGAAAAGGAAAGGTATTGATAATTCTGCTGTCACTGTAGCACAATGTGATCTTTCCCTGGGAAGAGGAATAGAGTTAAGTGGTGGTAAAGAGAAAATGGCTCATTCAAATTGATGTATGTTTGAGTTTTAATAAAGGAACATTGGTTTGGAGAGATAGTATGGTGAATAAGGTACATGAGACTGACCTAAGTTTGATTCCCAGCATCCCATATTGTCCTCAGAGCACTACCATGAGTGATCCCTGAATTCAGAGCCAGGAGTAAGCCCTGAGCACTACTGGAAGTGGCCCCAACCAACCAAAAATATTTCAGAAGAGGAATTCAATGGTCAGCTAGGTTGACAAATCTAGAAGTAAAGATTAGAGATTTTATTTGCTGTGGTGACTCCTTTCGTTGTCCATCACTGTGTATATGTGTATAATACATATATATGCACAATATAATATATATACATAATTTATCTGTAACAACTTGATATTTCAAGTCAGGAAAACCTAAATTCCTGTTGAAGTCACATATGCATTCTGTGAGACTGGAGCCTACATTAGCAAATCTGCCATGCTTTATTTTATTATAAACAGGGTTGATAATGTACCTACTTTATAGGAAAAATACATAGAATGCTTTTAGAGGCACTCAACCTCCATCATTCTTTGGTTTTGATGCTAGTCATAACAGAATCACCAATTTCAGATGTGTACATTTGAAAGCCACCAGCACATCTATGATATTTGTAACTACTAGAAGAAATAGTGGGAAGGGAAAGGGAGGGCAAAGAAGGCAAGGAAGGGAAAGGAACAGAAGTACAAAAATGACACCAGTATGAAAGATATATGTAAAGGAAATATACCGTGAAGATCCAGGAGTAAGCAGAGAAGAGGAAAATGAGAGTGCTGTGACATCATGGAAGTCAAGAGGAGACAAGAAATGAGCAGTAGAGTAAAAATCCTACTATAAAGGATAGGAATTCAAAGTGACATTGAATTCCAGGATAATTAGGATCTATGACCTCTCAAACTTCAGAGTAGAAGGGACAGAAACAAAGTTCTAGCTGGTTGAGAGAAATTGCTGAACAGTGATCATTAGTATGCAAGAATTTTTATTAAGAGTAAAGGCAAGAACATAAGAGCAAAGCTAAAAAATGCTTTCTGACTAGAGACACTTGCTTTGCCTAGTGCCTTGGTCCCTTTGTTACCAAAAGACCTTCAGGGCCTCAGTGTGGATACCTCACTCTGGCTCTTTATCATGCATTGTCAAGCACTGGCAAAGCAAAGGGAAAGTAATCATTCTAAAGCAATTTACCAAAGAAGAGACTTTGTAAATATACCATCCAAGCATAATGTGTTTATTCTGTTCTCAAGGCTGTTTTGAAAATGAAATCTGCGAAGCATCAATAGCAACTTTCTGCATAGCTTGTGTATTCACTTAGAGAATTTGTTTTTCTAAGTAGAATATTATAAGGTTTCTATTAAGTGGAAACTGACATCAGCCTTCTTCCTTTTGGCCCCTTTCAAGGTCTTCTCAAGGACATCTCTGGATTCTAAACCAGCCTTGCCTTTTCAGTGACAATAACAGAGAGAGCACAATTTGCTTCTCCTTGAATGGACATTGTACATGATAGGTGTGAGGACCTTTACCCTCAGATGAAACAAGTCAAATTCTCACTTGACAGAGGGGTACAGTACTTGCATTCACACATAGACATAGGTGTATGTATGTATCTGTATCAACCAAAGCCTTTCACCAAACAACAACAACAACAAAAAACTATTAAATGTCCAAGAGGTCTAAGGTAGCAAATTATTTATTTATATAAGAGTTGAGGTCAAAGTGATAGTACAGCATGTAGGGTGCTTAATTTGCATGCAGACTATCTGGATTTAATCACCGCATCCTATAGCGTCCCCCAAGTCCACCAGGAGTTAGTACTGAATGTAGAGCCAGGAGTAAGTCCTAACCACTGTTGGTGTTACTCAAAAACAAACAACAAAAAATGAGTTTTTAGACAAGGGCTATTACTAATCAAACTAGATCCAGGTTTCTTCTAATTGGCAAGCACTACCTCTTTAGCTAGGGTTTTCTAGACAGTCATAATCAGTCTCCAATTTTTCAACATCATCTCACTGGGGTAACTTGCAGTGAGTTAGTTGTGTTGTACAATAGAAAGTGTGAGAACTGCTGTTCTTTTTTTTTTTTTAATAGGAGTTGTACTGTGAGTCAAATGGCTGTGTTCCAATTCTGGTTCTGGCACTTAGCATGTGAGCAATTTAGTGTAATCGTTCTGTGCCTCAGTTTAAATAATGAGGACAACAGTAGTATGACTTGTAGTGTAGTGGTAAGGACAACACAAATAACGTATGCCAAATGCTTAGCACTTTGCAGAGCCGTTAACCATCTCTTCTTAATTTCTTTTTCTCCCTGAATTTAGACTTCTCTGCAATCATCTTTTTAAAAAAAAAAAAAAAGGTGATGTTGGCACTCATCTGGGATATTTTAAAAACTCATCGATGAGACTGATACCCAAAGATAATAGAAATGATGAGGGGGGAGGCAAGGAGTGAAGTTGGGACAGGGAATGGGCCACTATGACAATAACAGTTGGAAATGATCAGACAAGAACTGGGAACTAAAAGGAAGTAGAGTGAAATGCATGATACCTCTTCAGTAGCAGTATTGCAAACCAAGTTACCTAAAAGAAAAAGGGGGTACAAGAGAGAAAAGTGCCTGCTGTGAAGATAAGTTAGAGGTGAGGTGGCAGAGAGAAGGAAACTGGGGAAATTTGTGGCTGGAAATGAATATGGCAAAAGAATGGGTGTGGGAACACGATATGACTGAAACTCAATGTCAACAACTTTTTAACTCTGTATGTTATTGTGATCTAATACTTTTAAGTAATGTTGTTATCTCATGGTTATTTCATTTTTCTTAAAGTAATATTGGGGCCAAAGACATAGTACAGCAAGAAAGACTATCACTTTTCTTGTGTCTGACCTTAGTTTTGATCCCTAGTACCCCATGTCCACCAGGAGTAATCCCTGAGCACAGACCCAAGAGTAAGCCCAAGCACAGCCAGCTGCGACCAAAAAAACAAACAAGCAGAAATAGTGTTGAGCTTGCCTTACATGCCCATGACACTCAAGCCTGAGTTAAGGCCTATAAATGCTTAGCTAGCATTATTAACCATCATTCATATGGTTCATACCCTCCTCGAAGCTTGTTTAGAAAATTGGTTTGCTGTTGAATTTCTTCCTCACAATAAGTGTGCATTTTCAAGGCAAGTCAGTTTTCAATTCACTCAGTCCTGAATTCACTCTCTCCATTTCTTAAGCTGTGTTGTCAAAAAAATCAAAGCATGAAACCCAATCAATCCAAAGGAGCCTCTTGGGTTGTGGTGGGTCAAAGATGTTCAGAAGAAGGCCAGTAGCTCTACCCTTGTGAAAATGTATGGCTGTTAGAAATAATAATATTCAGGGAAAAATCTCAATGATAGTTACAGTTTTAATACTAACATCTATCATCTTTTCCATAACCTAGAAACAAATCAAATATAAGGATACATATGCCCAGTAACCTCAGTAACTGAGATAAATATGTCAAAGTGACTAGTTTATTTTTCATATGTACATTATAAATATGTAACTATTCTGTATATGTAAAAGATGTTTAAATAACCTATAACATATCATAACACAGTTTTCTAACCATAAAATAAATATATTTATTGTTTTTGGGGGGTGGGGCACACTCGGTAACACTCAGGGGTTACTCCTGGCTATGCGCTCAGAAATCGCTCCTGGCTTGGGAAACCATATGGGATGCCGAGGATCAAATCCAGGTCCATCCTGGGTCAGCCACGTGCAAGGAAAATGCCCTACTGCTGCAACCCCATATTTATTCTTTATAAAAAAAAATTGTCATACAGTACTAGTATTATCATGCACCCCCACTTATATTGTGGAGAAATTGTAGTTCAAAATGAGTATGTGAGTCAGAAAAGATAAATCAGTTAATACAACAGCCAGGATTTGAAAACAAATAATCTTAAAATCTAGAAATTGGACAAGGAGGGTGGCAGGGAAAAAAATCTAAAAATTGTAATCTGTAATTTTATTCCTCCTTTTAGTAATGAGCATCTAAATTATAATTCTGGAGGGACTTTATTTTTTCAGGGATAAAAGAATGTTTTACAGAGAGATTCTGACCCCTTGAGTAGTCTCCTATACCTAGGTATTAGCTATTGCTATTTCTCTTGGAAATGTACCACTAATATGAATGAGATAAGGCAACAAAACTAACTTAAGTACCAAACAAGGAAAAGTATCCCCCCAATGTTATTAGCAACCAGTGTTAAAATGGCCATAAAGCAAAGTTATTTTATATAGTCAATCTCTTGAAAATATACATTTCTAAAAAAAAAAAAAAAAAAGATGTCCTTTATGTAACATCTATGTTTCCAGTGGAAAGTTGGGCTTGTTTGTGGATGAAGATGATGGAACAGAGACATCTACTGGTGAGAAGGAGCTTCCCTTCATAGATTCCTATCGTCATTTAAGAAGTGATATTCATGATTATTTTAAATTTATTGTGTGTGAACAGTCCTTTATTAATATAGGAAATCTCCCCTCTGGAGATTTGTGTGTTTTTATTCATAAGATGTATATGATTATTTTTATGAAAAACTCAAAAACAAGTTCTTTATTCTCTCATATACACATACTAAGCTACTTGTTCGAGGGTCCTACATTTTGGGATCTTATTTAGGCGCAGCAAACACAAAGCTGGGCACACGGTCTCTTCAGTCCTTCATTTCTCTCATGTTGTATCAGCATGAATTGATTAAATACTTCCAATGCAGAAATAGGTGAGACAGAGCCTATTTGTCTCAAAGGCATCCTCATCTCAGAAGTCAGAGTCAGAAACCAAAAGGTTTATTCAGTAACCTAGTACTTTGATCCAAGTTAGAGAACTCAGGAATCTACCCTGTTCTGAGCAGTCAGTTTTATCTCTTTGGGAACATTCAACTATTATTCTGAATATTATGCCAAAATGATATATTCTTCCATCAAAAATTTCATAGATGTCTAATTTTTGTATACTATATAGATTCATAGAAGTGAAATAATATCTTAGATACTTACTTTTCTCAGTTTTCTTTCTCAAGCAAAGATCTCAGAAAGAAAAATGGAGGAAATAGATGAAGGTAAAAAATTTAACAAAGGAGAAAACTTTGTAAAGAGATGGCAAGATTGGCCTTTTGCTTTGGTTCTACTGAACATTTTATAGAACCTGTTTAAGCTTTGTAAAATTCCTAGCTTTAACTGTGTAATTGAAAAGTTTTGATAACTTAATAAGAAATAGTTCTCAGCTGGGTTGTTAGGATCAATGGTATGTGTTTTGTTTTTGTTTTATTGATTTTCCTTTACATATACAATCTGAAGTCAGAGTAGAAGAAATTGCCTACCAAAAGATGCATTTAAATGATACAGAAGTATAAAGGCACATAAACAGCAGAGTTTCCTTTATAGGAGATAGATCATTTAAAAGAAGTAGATGAGAGCATGCACAATGGCATTTGGAACTTATCCAATTAGTGAGATGCGCCACTAAATATTAAAAATAGAGGTTTATGAATACTACATTATTTTAATTTTCCTTATTAAGCACCAAAGTGTCAGAATTGTTTGTGGCCCAAACATAAATAGGCCTGTCCTGTCTATTAAGAAGTTGTAATTGAGCATGAAATATGAGTCAAATGACTTTCTCTAAAATAAGAGGGGTGACAAACTATAACAGTCTATACTTAAAATGGGCCTGTTACATTGGCAGGCCAGAGAGCTGTGGTGGGATAGGGGTGAAACACATATGGGCAACAAAAGCCCTTCTTTTATCCTTAAATTTTTCCTTGAGGGTTTTAAGAAAAACAAAAGACATTATTGTAATAATGCCCAGAGACAACAAAGATGAGGGCTGGAAGGACTGGCTCTTGATGTGAAGCTCACCACATAGAGTGTTGAATTTAGTTAGAGAGATGACTACACTAACTAACATGACAATGTTAATGAATGATAAAAGTAGAATGCCTGTCTAGAATACAGTCAGGGAGGGGGTGGGAAAAGAGGCAGATGGAAGGGGCTTTGGTGGTGGGAAGGTTACTCTGGTAAAGGGAGGTGTTCTTTTTATGACTGAAACTCAACGACAATCATGTATGTAATTATGGTGCTTAAATAAAGAAAAGAATTAAAATAATTTTTCCTTGAATTCCCTCTTTCTTAATAACATTTTATACCCAGAAAGAAAATGTGCAAGACAGAGGATAGTTGCTATAATTAATTAAAGTATTTAGGAATGAAAAAATAAGGAGCTGAATTAACAGGAAAGGAGCTGGTAGGGAGAAAATATTAGGGGTAAATTTTTAAAAGTAAATGAGTAGGGACCAGAGTGATAGTACAGCAGGTAGGGTGTTTGCCTTGCACACAGACAACTTGAGTTCAATTCCTAGCATCCCATATAGTCCCCCAAGCCCACCAGGTGTAAATCCTGACTGCAGAGCCAGCAATGACTTCTGAATATAACCAGGTATTCAAACCGCTTCCCCAAAGTGAATAAATATTACTTAATATGTAATATATATTACATAAGGTAATATGTAATTATATAATATATTACATTATATTTACATATATACCTTTTATATATAGGTATACAGGTATATATAAGGTATACAGCTATATATATAAAGAGGTATACCTATATATATATATATATATTTATAAGCACAGTATTTTAATTAGGAGTGGGATACTCTAAGTCACAGAAAATTTACATTTTCTAAAGTTACAAAAATTAAACAAGGGCAGTTTAACAAAAATAGAAAAATCAAGAAGAAATTTGCTTAAAGATAGAGCAGGTGTCAAAATGATGGCTATCCTTTTTCATAAAGCTGAAAACATCCATGAATATATAGGTGGGATTATCACAGAACAGGTAAGAAATGCTAACTAATCTCAGAAAACTTTCTAAATCAGGAGACCAATGGAAAAAATACATGAGATCTTATTTAACTGAAGAAACTTTTTCTAATGAAATATTAATTTGTTGATTTTAGTCTTGCTCTTTAAGCCCTTCGTTACCTTTAACATATATCCAACTTGCTTATTTCCACACTAAAGAAGACTTTTTTCCCTCTTAAGTACTTCTCTCCTTCTCTTCCCTGCCATATTTCTAAATAAAATTCAATAAAATCTATATTCGCAAAAAAAGGAGCATTAATTTGTTCTTATTAGGGGTTAATTTGAAATTACTTTGGGTCCCCTGTGCTTTGCATGAGGTTAGTTTAATAAATAAAAAAAAAAAAGCCTGTTGAATATAAGGAAGTTTCTAGTAAAAAAAAATACAACATTTTTTAATAGTAACCAAAAATGGGGCCGGAGGGATAGCATGGAGGTAGGGCATTTGCCTTGCATGCAGGACAGTGGTTTGAATCCCCGCATCCCATATGGTTCCCCGAGCCTGCCAGGAGCGATTTCTGAGCATAGAGCCAGGAGTAACCCCTGAGCGCTGCCAGGTGTGACCCAAAAACCAAATAAAACAAACAAAAAGTAACCAAAGATGGTTGTTTTTTTCCTTTCAAGTCCATGTTTCCCTTGAACATGTATCTCACTTTTTCTGTTTCTTTACTTGCTCATATCCTTTCACTCTGGAGAAGCCAGTGTTCTCTCTCAAATACGTACTCCCTTATTTTTCCCCTCTCATCTTTCTAAATAAGCTCAATTAAAAAAATTGCCTTGAAGTTGTTGTTGTTGTTGTTGTTATTTTTAAAAAGCTTTCTGGGGGTACAGAGAAATAGCACAGTAGTAGAACGTTTGCCTTGCACTCAGCCAATCCAGGATGGACGATGGTTCAAATCCCGGCATCCCATATGATCCCCCTGAGCCTGTCAGGAGCAATTTCTGAGCACAGAGCCAGGAGTAACTCCTGAGCACCATTGGGTGTAACCCTCCCCCCAAAAAAAACCTAAAAATGTTTTTTGTTTTGTTTTGGGGGCACACCCAGTAGCTCTTGAGAGTTACTCTTGGCTCAGGAATCACACCTGGCAGGCTCAGGGGACCATATGAGATGCTGAGGATCAAACCTGGGTTGGAAATATGCAAAGTAAACAAACACCCTCCCAGCTTTTTAATGTGTACTAATTTTGAAAATAGTTTAACTGATCTAAAAATGGTTAACTTCAAAATAAATAAACCCATCTATGACTAATAGACACCAATATTGAAAGGTAGGTTTTATTGTCAAATAAGAGAGAGTAAGTATATATATGGAGAGTAATATGCTGAGCAAAATGAGTCAGAGGAACAGGAATAGGCATAGAATTATTGCACTCAATTGTGAAATATAAAAAAGGACAGTATGGTATTAATATGCAATAGAGATGAGGGTCAAAAGGATGAATCCGTGGTAGAAAGCTTATCACAAAAAGTGGAGGAGTTCAGTTATGGCAGATAGGGATCACTATGACAATGATAGCTGGAAATAATCACTCTGAACAAGAACTGGGTGCTGAAAGGAAATAAAGTGCATGATACCCCCTCAATAGCAATATTGCTAACCAGAGTCTACAAGAACAAAAAAGGAAGAGCCAGAGAGTTGGCACAAGTGGTAGGTCGTTTGTTTTGCACGTGCTAACCTAGGACGGACCGTGATTTTAGGACCACCACCACCCCCGCCCCAGGCATCCCATATGGTCCTCCAAGCCTTCTGAGCGCATAGCCAGCCAAAAGTAACTCCTGAGCATCACCAGGTGTGGCCCAAACAGTAAAATAAATAAATAAATAAATAAATAAATAAATAAATATATAAATAAATAAATAAATAATAAAAGAATTAAAAGGGGAGAGAGAAAAAGAGAGAAAAATAAAAAGAAGGAAAATGTCTGGCACAAAGACAGGCAGGGGAAGGACAGAGAGAAGACAGGAAAGAAACTGGAGACATTAGGATTATTTATAAATGAAAGAAATTATTTATACTGTCCTTTCAAAATAGCATATGGTCCATTTATTGAAAATTAATAAATTTCAGTTACAAGACTATCTATAAATTAACTTTATTAATTGGCATCTGTGTATTACATGAGTAAAGTCAAGCATAAACAATTCTTTTTCTTTCTTTTTTTTCTTTTTTTTTTTTTTTTTTTTGGTTTTTGGGTCACACCCAGCAGTGCTCAAGGGTTTCTCCTTTCTCTACACTCAGAAATCACTTCTGGCAGGCTCAGTGGACCATATGGGATGCCAGGATTCAAAGCACGTGCCTTCTGGCATGCAAGGCAAATGCCCTACCTCCATGTTATCTCTCCGGTCCCGCATAAAAAATTCTAATAGAATTTTTATTTTATCAATAGGATTGATATTAAGAAAGAAAATATATTATATACCATTAATTGACTTTAAGTGGTAAATTTTAAAGAATTAAAACATATATCCAGGGGCCAGAGTGATAGTACAGTGGTAGGGTGTTTGCCTTGCACGTGGCAGACCTAGGATGACCCAATAGATCCCCGGCATCCTATATGGTCCCCTAAGCCTGCCAGGAGTGATTTCTGAGTGCAGAGCCAGGAGTGGTCCAAAACACCTTCAAACATATATATCCAATTATGTCAGCTTTATAATTAAGCATAACTGGTGAATTTGTGGAATAATTAGAAAGTTTCCCCTAATCAACATGCTATGTATTAATATAAACTTATTTAAGTGAAAATATCATTTAACTCTACTGGGGTATTAGTGTTGTAGGACAGGAGCAAGTCTGAGCTCCTGGAAAAATATTTTTATGAGGAATGGAAGAGATTTGGGAAGGGAAGAACAACTGCGGATTGCTATGGATTGCCCTGAGGAGCCCCCAAAGAGGCCGCAAAGAGATGAGAAGATTGGCTCATGGAAAATTACAGAAGGATGGGTCAGAGCAATAGCACAGCAGTAGGGCGTTTGCCTGGCTTGCACGCAGCCAATCCAGGATGGACAGTGGTTCGAATCCCGGCGTCCCATATGGTCACCCAAGCCAGGAGCGATTTCTGAGTGCATATCCAGGAGTAACCACTGAGCATCACCGGATGTGGCCCAAAACCAAAGAAAAGCTCAACAAAATAAAACAAGGAAACAAAAATTACAGAAGGAAAAGAGGAAAAAAGCTGTGAATATCCAGCCATTGTGACTAGGGCTAGCATGGAATACCAATTTACAATTGAGCGATTATGTTCACATTTTCCACCTAACTAATCATGGTTTTGCAGAAAGCAAAGTAGTTCTTTTCGACCTATTTCTGCTGTGAATTTTTGGTGTTCTTTGTTTATCTGCCTAATTTGTGGTACCTGACCATATACCTCTCAATCGCATCTCCCAACTGTGTCATTAGGATGAGAACTTGAAGTAAAAAGATCCAGCAGTATATAAACAGTGTCTTATGCAGCAGGACTAAGTCTTCAGATACTTAGATTTTGTTATCTTGTCTGCTTAGATTTTCAGAAGCAAAAACACCTACCATTGTGCTGCGAGAGGATGAATCTGTGAGGACACCATGGGGTTTTTATTATTTTGTGAACTCTCTTATTTATATAGAAACTTGGTATTTGTTTTCCTAATCTTAGTACCTTAAGAAATAATATTTAAAAACTCAAAAGGCCACAGATGGTATTTGTTGGATTTGCAAGATACGCATAAATAAAAATTTGATGATAATACACATATTTAATGCAATTTCTTGAATTAAGTATTCAGACCTGAACAAAATTCATCAAATTGCCTTTTCTAAAATTATAGTTTAAGTAACATGGCTATAATAGCATTATGCTTTTGTGTACAAACTTCTTGTGACTCCACCACCACCTAATTATCATTATCCTTATCATTCCTAGTCCACCTCTTCCTCTCCCCTGAGTCCTCTTCTCCTCATCACTTTGTGACCTCATTTTTGTAGTCAAAATCTAAAAGCTTTCTTACAATGATTCTTTTATTCTGTTTTGTTTGTTTGTTTTTGTTTGGGAGCCACACCCAGTAGTGTTCAGGACTCATTCCTGGCTCTGTGCTCAGGGATCAATCCTGACAGAGCCTCAAGAAATTAATGAAGTGCCAGGAATGAACTCAGGTTAACTGCTTGCAAGGCAGGTGCCCTATGCCCTCTACTATGATTTTGGTCTCACAAAATGCCTTTTAAAAGAATTCTAAGGCCAGAGATATAGTACAGCAGGTAGGACACTTGCCATGCATATGGCCAATTCAGGTTTAATCCTAGTATTCCATATAGTCCTGCCAGGAGTAATCCCTGAGCACAGAGACAAAAGTAAACCCTCAGCACTACTGTAGTTCAATTTTGGATACCAAAAAAAGGAATTAAAAATCAGTTTGAAAATATGTTGACAAAATATATTTTTAAATATTGCTCTAAGTTATCCCAAACCATTAAATAATGCGCAGAGACTGAGAAAATCTTTCTTGGTAACCAAACCTTCCAGATTCCCAGTGGCTATTTAATGTGTTCTCATTTGTTCAATATAGTGTAGCTCATTGAATTACAGTTTTATGTCTTATCTTCATGTAATGTTTAGTCATGGATTCTGCCATTTGGGAGTAATAAGTTTTAAATTCTAAGCCTAAACAAAGTTAGCCTATCATTTTAAAATTCTAAAAATGTAAAGGGCATAGCTTATTTAATAACCAACCCTGCAAACAACAGCTGTGGCCACAAATAAGAAAATAGATTTATGTCTGAGTAAATAGTATGGAAAAGGCTTTGATCACACATTGGTCATTTCCATAGTATTTTCAAACAAAGCAGTTCCTAACAGTATCACTGTACCTAATGGAAAGATAGCTACTTGTGTTAATGTAAATGCTTATGACAGGATGTGTACATTATGATATGGAATTAAGCTGCTTCTTTGAAAAATATTCACTTCTTAAACAGGGAGATGCAAATCAAAACAACAATGAGATATCATCTCATGCCACAGACACTTGCACACATCACAAAGAACACGAACAACCAATACTGGCATGGATGCAGGGAGAAAGAAACTCTCATTCACTGCTGATGGGAATGTTGTCTAGTCCAACTTTCTTTTTTTAATTTTTCTTTTTGGTTTTTTGGGTCACACCCAGCAGTGCTCTGGGGTTACTCCTGGCTCTATGCTCAGAAATCACTCCTGGCACACTTGGGGGACCATATGGGATGCCAGGAATTGAACCACCATTCTTCTGCATGCAAGGCAAATGCCCTACCTCCATGCTATCTCTCCAGCCCCAACTAGTCCAACTTTTTTTTTGGGGGGGTGTCACACCGGTGGTGCTCAGGGGCTACTCTTGGCTGTCTGCTCAGAAATAGCTCCTGGCAGGCACGGGGGGACCATATGGGACACCGGGATTCGAACCAACCACCTTAGGTTCAGGATTGGCTGCTTGCAAGGCAAACACCGCTGTGCTATCTCTCCGGGCCCTAGTCCAACTTTCTTAAGAAATATGGCTATTCCTTAAAAAACTAGAGATTGGGGGCCGGGCGGTGGCGCTAAAGGTAAGGTGTCTGCCTTGCCAGCGTTAGCCTAGGACGGACCGCGGTTCGATCCCCCGGTGTCCCATATGGTCCCCCAAGCCAGGAGCGACTTCTGAGCGCATAGCCAGGAGTAACCCCTGAGCGTTACCGGGTGTGGCCCAAAAACCCAAAAAAAAAAAAAAACTAGAGATTGAATTCCTATATGATCCAGCATACTACTCCTAAGAATCTACCCTAGGAACACAAAAGCACAATATAAAAATGTCCTCTGTTCTCCAGTGTTCAGTGCATTGCTATTTACAAAAGCCAGAATCTGGAAACCATCCAGAAACAGGACAACAAATGAGTGGCTAAAGAAACTGTGGTATATCTATATGATGGAATACTTTGCAGCCATCAGGAGAGATGGAGTCATGAAATTTTCCCATACATAGATGGACATGGAGACTATCATGCTGATTTAAATGAGTCATAGGGAGAGATATAGACACAGAATAGCCCCACTAGCCTGCAGGATTTAAGAAAAAGAAGAGAGTATAGTAATAATACCCAGAGACAATAGAGATGAGGGCAGGAAGTACCAGCCCATGATATGAAGCTTATCACAAAGAGTGGTGAGCGCAGTAGGAGAAACAATTGCACTAACAACTACTATGACAACTATAGTGAGAGATAGAATCAGAATGCCTGTCCCAAAGAGAAGTAGGGATGGTGGGTAGGGAAATGGGGGATATTGGTGGTGGGGAAAAGTTACACTTGAGGGTCATTCAATGACTGAAACCCAACTATGAGCAAATACTCATAGTAATCATTGTACTTAAATAAACTGTTATTTAAAAAGTAAAGAAAAATATTCACCTTTTATTGAGATTCATGCATCTTCAGCACCACCAGGAATCACAGCTCTTCTTTTTATACTACAGTACTGGAGAGTTCCATAGTTCTATCCACAAGGTCTTCTTTCCTAAGGAATAACCCAAAACACCATGGCTCAGAAACCAATTTTGAAAACCAAAGACAGAAGTGGCATTAATTATTGAGGTCAAGAAATTTATCTTGAGATATAAAGTGATATAACTAATTTTTCCTTCTATTAAAAACTGTGATTGCACTATTTTAAATGGGATAGACATCTCTTTCTCCTCTGAGTTGTTATTTGTATAGAAGAATGCAACTGTCCTTCGTGTATTGGCTTTGTAGCCAGCGACATTACTGTATTGGTTGGTTGTTTCTAGGAACTTTTCTGTGGACTCTTTAGGGTCTTCAATGAGTCTCATCATGTCGTCTGTAAATAGACATAATTTGACGTCCTCTTTTTCAATTTGAAATCCTTTGATTTCCTACACTTGTCTGATTGCTATTGCTAGGATTTCTAATACTATCTTGAATAAGAGTGGAGACAGCGTACATCCACGTCTAGCACCTGACCTTAGTGGAAATGCTTTCAGTTTTTTTCCATTAGAATAATGTTGGCTGCGGGATTTTTATAGACAGGTGTTATTATCTTGAAGAAGGTTCCTTCCACCCCTTTTTTGCTGAGGGTTTTAATTGAGAATGGGTGTTGGATCGTGTCAAATGCCTTCTCTGCATCGTTTGATCTGATCATGTGGCTTTATTCTTCCTAACTGATGTGTTGTATGATGCTGATTGACTTGCATATATTGAAACACTCTTGAATCTCTGGTATGAAACCTACTTAGTTATACTATATGAACTTTTTGATATATTGTTGGAATATGTTTGCTGAGATTTTTTATTAGTAATTTTTATTTTGACCAAAGTGAATTACAAATCATTCACAGTAGTATTTTACATACATAGTGACATTGAATCAGGAGCATTCCTACCACCAAGATTGTCCTCCCTCCAACCTGTTCCCAGCATGCATCCCATATAGCCCCTTTTTTGCCCCCCGGGGCTGTTAGTATAGTATAAGGTTGTCCTCCCTCCAACCCTGTTCCCAGCATGCATTCCATATAGCTCCATTTTCGCCCCCTGGGCTGCTTCTGTGTCTAGCTTATTGTAGATTGGGTGTCGATTCTGTTGTAGTTGGCTTTGGATTTGGTGTTTAAATCTGATCTTTTTTTATTTCTACTCAATGTTCATACAACTGTTTGGTCTTGGTGCCCTCCATTATTTCCCCCTCAATTTGTGAGGTGAACAAGATGGTTCAAGTTATGTGGTTTGCTAAGATTTTGTTAAGGATTTTTGCATCAATGTTCATCAATGAGATTGGTCTGTAGTTTTCTTTCTTGGTAGTATCTCTGTTAGCTTTGGGAATTAGCATAATGTTAGCATCATAATAAGTATTTGGGATAATTCCTATCTCTTCGATATTTTGGAGGAGTCTAAGGATCAATGGTAGTAACTATTCTCTGAAAGTTTGATAAAACTCATCCATAAACCTGTCTAGTCCTGGACTTTTATTCTTGGGGAGTTTCTTAAATACTGTATTAATTTCCTTACTGTGATTGCCCTGTTTAATTTTTGTACTTCCTCTTCACTCACTTTTGGGAGATTATATTTTTCTAGAAATCTGCCCATTTCTTCTAGGTTTATAAGCTTAACAGAGTACAGTTGTTCATAATAAGATTTCATGATCTCATGGATTTCTTGGGGTTCTGTTGTAATCTCTTGCCTTTCATTTCTGATCTGATTTGAGCATTTTCCTTTTTTTTTTCTTGTGAGTCCTGAAACACTTTTTCTATCTTGTTTATTCTTTAAAAAAAAACTCCTGGTTTTATCAATTCTTTGTATTGTTTTCCTTGTTCCTATAGTCTTATTTTCTGCTCTGGTTTTATTTTTTCTTTTCTTCTGCTTGTGTTTGAGTTCCCTTGTTGTTGGTTAACCCAATATTTAATGTGTGCCTTTAGATTGTTAATTATCTATGTAGGTCTCTATTGCAATGAGTATCCCCTAATTACTGCCTTCACTGTGTCCATAGATTTTAATAATTTGTTTCTTCATTATCATTAGTCTCAAGGAATTTTTTTATTTCTTCCTTTATTTCCTCTTTGATCCAGCTGTTGTTGAGTAGCATGTTGTTTAGTGCATAATTCACATCTTACACAAAATTCAATTCAAAGTGGATAAAAGAGCTTGAGATTAGACCTAAATCCATAAAATTCATTGAGGGAAACATAGGCAGAACACTCTACCACTTAGACTTCAAAGAAGTCTTTCATGATAGTAAAGGCTATAGCATCAAACCTGAATAAATGGGGCTACATCAAACTAAAATGTTTATGTATGGCAAAAGTAACAGAGGCTAAAATTAGAAGGCAGTGAACTGTTTGGGAAAAATTTTTGTACTCAACACATCAGATAAAGGTTTGATATTTAAGATATACAAAGTGCTCAGAAAGGTTAGCTCCACTAAACCTTTTTTTTTTTTTTTTTTTTTTTTGGTTTTTGGGCCACACCCGGTGACGCTCAGGGGTTACTCCTGGCTATGTTCTCAGAAGTCGCTCCTGGCTTGGGGGACCATATGGGATGCCGGGGGATCGAACCGCGGTCCGTCCAAGGCTAGCACAGGCAAGGCAGGCACTTTACCTCTAGCGCCACCACCCGGCCCCTGCTCCACTAAACCTAAAGAAAAAATAGGGAGAGGAAATGAACAGACACTTCTCTTAAGGAGGCCAACAGATGGCCAACAGTCACATGAAAAAAATGCTCATCTTCACTTATTATTAGGGAAATTCAAATCAAGACAACAATGAGATATAATCTTACACCAGTGAGGATATCATATATCAAAAATACTGAAAAACGGGGCTGAAGAGATAGCACAGCGGTCTTTGCTTTGCAAGCAGCCGATCCAGGACCTAAGGTGGTTGGTTCAAATCCCGGTGTCCCATATGGTCCCCCGTGCCTGCCAGGAGCTATTTCTGAGCAGATAGACAGGAGTAACCCTGAGCACCGCCAAGTGTGCCCCCCCCAAAAAAAGTACACCCCCTTCACCAGTGCAACATTCCCACCACCAGTGCCCCATCTCCCTCCTCCACACCCTCTGCCTGTGTTCAAGATAGGCATTCTACTCCTCTCACTCATTAATACTGTCATGATAGTTGTTAATGTAGTTATTTCTCTAACTGCACTCACCACTCATTGTGGTGAGCTTCATATCTTGAGCCTGTTCTTCCAGCCCTCATCTCTATTCTCTCTAGGCATTATTACTATAAAGTCTTATTTTTCTTAAAACCCATAGTGGAAGATAAAATGTTAAGTGAAATAATATCAGAAGAAAAAGTATAAATACAAAATGATGTCACTAATATGTGGTATTCAGAATAACTGCATAAAGAAATGCAATAGTCTCAATAGGACTTGTCTCAAACATGCTTAACCCAGAGTGTAGTGAGGAGAAAAAAAGAAACTTAGTGAAAGAAGAGAAACAAAAATATGAAAGTATATGGGCCAGGGTCCAAGCAGTCTAAGGTGCATTGCTAGTGTGAAAAAGAACAACAAAACTAAATTTACAAGCCGAAGGCAACAATAATGAAATCAAAAGACCCAAACTTTAACCATCTAAACTTAAAATGGGTCTGTTGTACTAGCAGGAGAAGAGGGGCAATGGGTGGTTGTACAAATGCATTCTGGGGACATTAGTGGAGAGAGGTTGACACTGGTGATGGAATTGGCCCTGAATCATTGTATATCTGAACCCCAACTATGGATAACTCTGTAAACCACTAAGCTTTCAATAAAATAAAATTTTAAAAAAAACTGACTACAAATTTGTTAATGATTGAGTTTGTCTTAAAATATACACCACCCTTCACTTAAGAGCATTTTCTGTCACAAGTGTCTCCAGTCTCCTTCCCTCCCTTGCTGCCTATCTACACTCTCCCCTGCTGCCTGCTGCCTGCCTCTCTCTCTCCATCTCTCTCTTTCTCTTTCTCTCTCTCTCTTTCAAAATCCAGTTATTGTCTAGAGTGATCAGTTCCAACTATCATAGTAGTCCCAGTAGTGCTTTCTTTACCCTAACTGCACTGTTCTAGTACTTGTGGCAAACTTCTACCACGGACTGGTCCTCCTGGCACTCATCTCTATTGACTCTGGATATTATTACATCTATCTTTTTTTCTTTTACCCCACAAATGAATGTGATTGTTATATGTCTGTTCCTCTCCTTCTGACTCATTATTCTCAGCATAATACTCTCCATATCCATCTTTGTATAAATGAATTTCCTGACTTCATTTTCCTAACAGCTGCATAGTATTCCATTGTCTAGATGTACCACAGTTTCTTTTTTCACTCACCTGCTAATTTAAAATATTGTATACCACACAGAACATAAGATTTTTTGAGCAGACACTCTTTCCACCATAAAAGATAAAAGGGATCCAGAGATATAGAACAAGGTTAAAGCAATTGCCCTGAAACCTGATGAGACCAGTTCAAATTCCTGATACTGCACAGGCACCTTGACAACCAGCTAAGTATAGTTCCAGAGTACTACCCAGCTGTGACCCACAAACAGAAATAAATAAATCTTTAGCAGGAAAAGTTGACTTTCAACCTTCACATCTGCTTGAACTTTTTACAGGCTATAGGAAATTAAGTATAACCAGAGACTTTAAAGGTTGGCCAGGTATAAGACTGAAAATAAATTTAAATATGGGGAATTTTGGTTTATATGTAAACCTTATCTGAATATTTTTATAATATTGTCTGTGTGATTTATGTGAATATTTTGAAGGTCAAATTTTGCCTTGATAACCTGTAAGTAACTTATCTCAGAATTATTCATTAGTTATATTTCATTAGTTATACTCATTAGTTATATATCTTTAGTCATTATTAACTAATGGCTTTTCTGATTCTTAATATGTGTAAGTTTAATTTTATCATCTGTAACATCTGAAAAGTAGCCACTACCTGACTGGGTGAGCACTGAAACTAAGATTTGGATCCAAAACATGATCTGTAAACCAAAGTTGGTAGTGTAAGAAGACAGAATCTATTATTTTATTTGGGTTTGTTTGTTTTGTAGGGAAGAGATCGTGCCCAGAAATGCTTAGAGTTTACTCCTGGTTCTGGGCTCAGGGATCATTCCTGAGATATTGGGGGTGGAACTTGGGTTAATTACATGCAAAGCAAGCATTTACCCACTTGCACTAACAGTCCCTGGAATCAGTTATTTTAATATTAAGTATTCAAATTATATATGACTTCTTAGGCAGTTTAACATTTCCCAATAAAATTGGGTATTATATTTTATTTTGAAATAGATCACATAATTACAACTCCCATATAATATTTAGAAGCCAATATTAATCAATGGTGTGATTTGAATAATTTAACATCTACTACATTTTTATTGAGACTGTAATTTACAATACTGTTGATAATGGTTTCTCATGCACATAATTCCAACACTACACCCATTGCCAGAATACTCACTTCCATTTCCCAAGGATCCTAATGACCTTTCCTTCCAATTTCTTCTACCAATTCAGTAATAGTGATCAGTTCTCCTGTTGCTTCCTTTGGCTCTTTGTGTGTATTGTCAAGCCCCACATATCCCTTTTTTCATTCAAATCCCTTTAATTTCATTAGTCATGATTTCTATTACATTTTTATTAAGTCCTATCAGAGGTAAATAGAGTTTTGCTTTACATTATTAAAATGTTTATTTAGTTATATAATGCCATTTATGTAAAATATTCAAAATTGGAAAAGATGCCCACAAATAATTTAATTATGGGATTACTTGTAACAAATGTTTAAACACAAAATAAATTTAGTATTAATAAAAAATTTTACCCCAACATAAATTATAAGAAATATAAATTAAATTACTTTGATTTATTGAAAAAAATGAGCAATGGACATGCAAAAGGCAATAAATAAAAGATCAGAAATCTAAATGTCAGAACAAGATATAAACTTGTAACATTGTTATGTTGATCACCTAAAATTAATACAATGTTATTCGACATGTGAACAAGTGATATGCATAAAAAGTAAATTTTAAAATATGAATGCAGGTCTATGTTTATATAACAGAGTTTATTAACATATATATATATATATATATATATATATATAAGTAAATGAGTTGTCAAGGTCAGAGTAATGCCAAAGTATAAGAGCTGTAGTCCTATTTGACTAGTATGTTGAAAAAACCAAGTTTCCCATTCATAAATGTTAGCATTTATTATCTGTATATATATAGAAGTAAAAAATAACAATAATAAATACACATACATTCATAGAAATCCAGCAGTATTTTATAAAATGCTACCATTTTTGTTGTGTTGCCATTGCTTTTTCGCTTTTCTTTTTTTTAAATACTTACTGTGACTTTTGGAATTTACTTCTGACCAACAAAGATACTTCTACCCATAGTTTGAAATTTTCTGATGTCAGAATCAAAACATAGGTAAGTGTTTAGGTAAGAAGTTCTGATTAAAGAGTATACAGTATACTTGCTGGTACTTTTAAATTAAATTAAAAGCCATTTATCTAGGGCCAAGATGAAAGCTCAAGTGTTTATTATGGGCGCAGTCCTAATTTTTTTTCCCAGCACTGTCCTGCAGCCTCATAAGGAGTGAGTCCTTCTGGGAAAATTTTTTTACAGCTCCTCTAGTATATTATGAAAATTTTCTAATACTTTAACTTAGAAACCACTACTAGAAGAAATGTTTTTCAATTGCTTTTTTTTTCTTTTTTTTTTTCTTTTTGGGTCACACCTGGCAGTACTCAGGAGTTGCTCCTGGCTCTTCAGCTCCTGGCAGGCTCAGGTAATCATATGGGATGCCGGGATTTGAACTGGGGTCTGTCCTGTGTTGGCCACATACAAGGCAAATGCCTTATCACTTTGCTATCTTTCCAGCCCCCCTTTAAATTGCTTTTCAATCTCCTAACTCCAGAGAATATACTGGCTGCTAACTTAGCTGTTTTAAGGTGTCATTTTGTATTTTATTTCTATGAAATGTATATTTATATATAAATACATATATCTAAAACTTTGTATATATTTGTCATTAGTACTTTCCAATTTATAATTCTTCTATATCTCACTGGTATAAGTGATTTTTAAGCTTCTGAACATAAACAGAATATATGTGGGCATATACTTTTACAGAATATATATGTGGGCATATATATTTACAGTGCCGATGTTAATTACCTACTTAACAAACCTACCTCTATACTTCCAGCAATAAAAGCAACTTAGTTTTTCCCAATTAAATTGTTTTTTCTACAGACTAGGGTTCCAAATTTCTATAACTTTCCACTCCTTCAGACATAACATTAAATTTACTCTTAAAGAGAATAAATAAAATAGCTATTTGAGTATTACTAATTCTACTTCTCCTGAAAGACTGGACTCTCTTGGTTGAATACCTGTATTAGATGTCCATTTTGACTGGCAATGTCTTAAGTAGCCTTCAAGAATGAACCTAAGAGCAAATCTGTATAGGTTTTAGAACATAATGAAGGACATGAAGGACATGCACCCCTCTGCCCAATATATACCACCTTGTTTCCTGATAAATGTAGAAGTATTTTTAATCCATTCAAACCACAGTTGATGTCTTTTTGAAAAAAATGTAAAGCCCTACAAGTTTTGCAGTTAAAAGAAGAAAGCAGAGTATTGCAAAGAAAATCCTACAAGTTTCTGCAGTCATGGTTGGATTGGCTCCCATCTATTATCTTGGCCAAGTGGCTTCATTTTAGTATGACTCTTGCATGTCTTCTGTTTCCAAGCATTCTTTAACATGGTCAAAATGATGATGATCCCAAAAATATCTTTTCAGGAGAAATTTACAGCAGAGATTCATAATAAGGGGAAAAAATAATGATTGCATGTTAGAGCTTACTTGCTTTGTTTCTTTCTTTAAAGCTTCAAGACAAGGTCCTTAAATGTATGGATAATGATAGAAATAAATCCTTGTGCTTCTCTGTTAATAGTGATTGATGAGCTACTGAGGCAAACTAGGTGTCCAAGACACAAAGCCAGTTTTTAATGGCACTTTAATTCTAGAAATTCAGAATACTTCCTTGTAGAAGTGGGAAGCTGGAGAAATAATGCAACAAATGAGCATGCTTTTATGGTACAGATAATTTGAGTGGGTTGTTCTAAACCAATCACCATGCCCTACTTTACATACCCAGTACTTATTTTATAACTGAAAGTTTGTAGCCATAAACCATTTTTATTTTCTTCATCCATCCAACCTCCATTCAATTAGTAAATGAATATTGGCTGTCTAGGTAGTTTATTTAGTCCATGGAAAATAAGCTACAGTTATCTTAGTTTTAAGAAAACTACTGCTTAAAGAATGTATTTGAAATTGTTGCAAATCTGATCTAGTTTGGGTTTAACAACCTTCTGAGACAGACAAGTCAAGCGGCAGATAAGGAAGCTAAAGACTCAAAGAGAGCCTGTATCTATTCTTTCCACTGCTAAATACACATTATCTTTATAGGATGTAACATTAATTTTTTTAATTGAAGCAAGTCTCCAATGCCTTACTTTTTCACACAAACATAAAACAAAGCAGCCACCATTTGGCATCTGTGAATGCAAAACAGTACCACAAGCACAGTTTTGAACTCTGTATATTTATGTGTCTAAATGAGTTGAAATTATTGACTAGACAATTCAAAATTTTAATGGAAAGAATGTTTTCCCCAATAGTCCAGCTAACAAAATGCATGAACACAATAGTGCAACTTTTTTTTTTTTCAAAACCTTCCCGTTTGAAATCTTTTTTTAGCAACTAAATTGTATTTTAGCAAATCATGAAAAATGTCAGGATCAATTGTGACATCCTTTTTTAGTTTGCAGACATGACAGGAATAAGCAAAATGTTTTAGTATAGAAAGAGAATCACTAAATGTTAGAGGTGAAAGAAACCTTGGAGATGATGTCATTCTAATCTCCAAGGAGATAAACCAATATCTCACAGATAGTTGTTTTGAATTTCTGCTTCATTTGCCTTGTACAAACATAAACTTACCGTATTTGCCAGAGCTAAGAGAAAAAGACAGCATTGAAAGTCTGTTGTTGGAGGTGATAAGATTAAATACTTGCACAGTTATGATAAACAAAACAATTTCTAGATGCCATGGAGTTTGCTGATCTAAAGTTAATGTCCATTTTAAAGGTCTATTCTGTACTTAAAGCAAAGTCTCACATTTATTATACTTATTAGTTTTTTTAAATAAATACACAATAAGACAACTTACATTTGCCTTATAGTACTACACATAATTAATGATACATATTGAATCATTTGTTTGAAGTGTTATCTTTCTGGGAGAGCCTCAAGCGTCACAAAATATATCAAATGAGCCTTTCTTTTAGATCAGGGGTCTCAAACTCAATTTACCTGGGGGCCGCAAGAGGCAAAGTCGGGGTGAGGCAGGGCCGCATAAGGGATTTCGCTTACCAAATATTCACAATAAAAAAATCGCATTAGTGGGCCCAGAGAGATAGCACAGCGGCAGCCGATCCAGGACCAAAGGTGGTTGGTTCGAATCCCGGTGTCCCATATCCCCCCCCCCCCCCCCGTGCCTGCCAGGAGCTATTTCTGAGCAGACAGCCAGGAGTAACCCCTGAGCACCGCCAGGTGTGGCCCAAAAACCAAAAAAAAAAAAAAAAAAATCGCAAAAGATCGCATTAAACATTTGCATACCCCGAACGGAACTGCTCGGGGTATGCGAATGTTTAATGTGATTTTTTCTTACTAATGCGATTTTTATTGCGATTATTCGGTAAGTGAATAATCGCGAATATTGCAATTTTTGAAGGCCAGCCATGGGCCACAAAATGTTGTACAGAGGGCCGCGAGTTTGAGACCCCTGTTTTAGATGGAGAGCAAACAAGTTTTATTTCATATCAACCTCTTCTAATTTCAGACTCTAGATCCTGTTACATTTCAGACTCTAAGGATATAAGTGCCTTTAATTTAATTGCATTTTTCAGATTTTTTGTGTACCACCTAATCTCCACAGCAATCATGAAACAGTTCTGATTATTGTTATGCTTGAATGATTTGTAAACTGAGAGATCTAGAGACTGATAAGGAACCCAACTCCACAGATAAGTGATAAAGCCAATCTCAAAGCTCAGGATAACTCTAAAATCTAGTCACTTATCCCTCTTCTTATTGAGCTCTTCTTTCTTTCCACACCTGACACTGTGCTATTATTTCCTCATCCTAAAATATATGCCCTATACTAGGATCATCATGACCATCCTCTAGCAATTATTTACGAAAATGTCTGTGATTGAATGAAATCATCTCATTATGGTCCTTTTCCACAAGGCTCTTGGCTAGAAATTCACACATCTCAGGATGGAACCCACCCTAACATGCTTCTGTCATCAGTGCTTAGTGCATTCATAGAATTGGTTCTATGAGGGGCCAGAGGGGTGGTGCAAGTGGTAAAGTGTCTTCCTGGCCCATGTTAATCTAGGACAAACCAAGGTCCGATCCCCCAGCATCCCATATGGTCCCCCAAACCAGGAGCAATTTCTGAGCACACAGCCAGGAGTAACCCCTGAGCGTCACCAGGTGTGGCCCAAAAACCAAAAAAAAAAAAAAAAAAGAAATTGGTTCTTTGAAAAAATAATGCTATTGCACTGCATGCAATGTGTTTCTCCATGTATATGTCTACATTTGTGTTTATGGCTATAGACTAAAACTTCTAGAAATAGAGAATTATCCTAAACTTACATAACATGCAAGCAATTCACTTAAGGATACAGAAACTACGTGGTGAGAAAAATTGCATAGAAGAGGAGTTAATGATTATTCCCTGTAAACTAATCCGAATGGTGATTATTCATGCAAAGGTGTTCGTGAACAATGGGTACGGAGGAATGGGGAATGATATATAGATATAGATATAGATATATAGATATATGTATATAGATATAGATATGTGCTTAGGCCCTAAAATTTATTTTTAATTAAATTTCTTTATTTTAGGGGCTGAAGCAATAGTGCAGCAGTAGGGCATTTGCCTTGCATGTGGCTACCCAGGATGGACCGGTTCAAATCCCAGTGTCCCATATAGTCCCCTAAGCTAGATGAGATTTCTAAGCACAGAGCCATTAGTGACCCCTGAGCATCACTGGGTGTGGCCCAAAAACCAAAAAATAAATATTCTTTATTTTAGACACTGTAGTTTACAGAGTTGTTTATAATAGTTAATTCTGGCATTTACTATATTACCAGTGTAACATCCCCTCAACTCATCATCAGTTTCCCAACCTGCTCAAGCCTCTCCCTTGCAGCTATGATTAACTTACTGAATATTGCTTGGTACAACTAAGTAGTAATAAAATTATTGGGGGAAAAACTTTATTAAAATTTGTGAAAATTGTCATATACCGAAATTGGGTCCTTATGTCACTGTGTGTTGGATTTCTAAGCTGTATATTGCTAGTTGAGCATTCTGTTGTTAGTTTTGCTTATTGAGTTTATGTTACTTCTATAATAATTTCACATCTAATCTGGTGTTTTCCTACTAGAAAATTAGCATTGAAATTATGGAGATGTTGCATGGTCCACGATTTGAGGATCTGGGCTGATGAGTTCATGTGATGACTGCTGTGGCTCATAGTGGACCCCCAAAAACTTCAAGTGTGATCAGTTAAAGGACAATATGTCCATGAGTTTTTCCTGCTAGTTGTGCCTCTCTTGTGAGAGTTATATGAGTCTTGTGGTGTTGTCTGCTTGCTCAGACATGATGGAGGATATGGGCATGGCTGCCGAGACTTCTGGAAGTGCAGAGACACAGGGTGGGAGATGGAAGTTGGGGAGAGACATCCTAGCCTGGTTCTAAACTGTCACTGGATATATCTGCCACATAATCAGCATACCTGGAGTTTATTGGTAGCTAGAGACCCTGGAATTTAACTATACTATATTAAGTCTCCTAGAAATTAACTAGCAGAAGTGTGAATGTGTTTTCATTTTGTTAGGGAACTGATAAAGGTCTCTCCTTGGAATCTTGGAATATCATTGAGCAGTCTGTATCTCCTAAAACACTGCCAGTCCATACAACTCTCATTAATTCAGAGCATTTGCTAACTTGAATTTTCTTTTCTTTCCAGATCTTAGCCATCGTGTCAATCCTGTTCATCGTACTTTCCACCATTGCTCTCTCTCTCAACACTCTCCCAGAGCTGCAGGAAATGGATGAATTCGGACAACCCAATGACAATCCCCAATTAGCTCATGTGGAGGCTGTGTGTATTGCTTGGTTTACCATGGAGTACCTCTTACGGTTTTTATCCTCACCAAATAAATGGAAATTCTTTAAAGGGCCATTAAATGTCATTGATTTGCTGGCCATCCTGCCATACTACATCACCATTTTCCTCACAGAGTCCAACAAGAGTGTCCTGCAGTTCCAGAACGTGAGGCGTGTGGTGCAAATATTCCGAATCATGCGTATCCTCAGAATCCTGAAACTCGCTAGACATTCGACAGGCCTCCAGTCTCTGGGTTTCACCCTCAGACGAAGCTACAATGAACTCGGCTTGTTGATATTATTTTTAGCCATGGGGATAATGATATTTTCCAGCCTGGTATTTTTTGCTGAGAAGGATGAAGATGCTACAAAGTTCACTAGTATCCCGGCATCCTTCTGGTGGGCCACCATCACTATGACCACTGTAGGTTATGGTGATATATACCCAAAAACATTATTGGGGAAAATTGTGGGAGGCCTCTGCTGTATCGCTGGTGTGCTGGTGATTGCGCTTCCCATCCCAATCATTGTGAACAACTTTTCTGAATTTTACAAAGAGCAGAAGCGCCAGGAAAAGGCCATTAAAAGGAGAGAGGCCCTGGAGCGGGCCAAGAGGAATGGAAGCATTGTGTCCATGAACTTAAAAGACGCCTTTGCCCGAAGTATGGAACTCATAGATGTGGCTGTCGAGAAATCAGGAGAGTCAGCCAATAATGTAAAGGACTCAACGGACGATAATCACCTATCCCCAAGCAGGTGGAAGTGGGCCAGGAAGGCTCTGTCGGAAACTAGCTCCAACAAGTCTTACGAGAATAAGTACCAGGAGGTGAGCCAAAAAGACTCCCACGAACAGCTGAACAACGCGCCTTCCTCCAGCCCCCAGCATCTGAGTGCCCAGAAATTAGAGATGCTGTACAACAAAATCACTAAAACTCAGCCTCACTCCCATCCCAACTCAGACTGCCAAGAAACACCTGAGAGGCCACCTGCGTATGAAGAAGAGATCGAGATGGAAGAGGTGGTCTGTCCACACGACCAACTGGCCGTGGCCCAGGCGGACATCATCGTGGACATGAAGAGCACTTCCAGCATTGACAGTTTCACCAGCTGTGCCACCGACTTCACTGAGACAGAAAGATCACCCCTGCCACCCCCCTCAGCCTCTCACCTGCAGGTGAGGTGCCCCCCACTCGAGCTCACAGGCACAGAAGAGCACCAAAGAGCCAGAGGCCCCTTGTTTCGAACCAGAGAGAAAGGGCCTGCGGAGGCTCCGGTGGATATAACTGTGAACCTGGAGGCCAGCTGCTCCCCAACTGACCCCCAATTGCATTCAGACAATGCCTCGGACAGTCCCAAGAGCTCGCTGAAAGGCTGCCACCCCCTCAAGTCCAGATCACTCAAAGTGAATTTTAAGGAAAACAGAGGCAGTGCTCCCCAGACCCCACCCAGCACAGCCAGGCCACTGCCAGTGACCACTGCTGACATTTCACTCACCGCACCACAGCTGATCAGCACCATCCTCTTAGAAGAAAATCAGGACCAAGGAGACAGGCCACTGTTGGCCACGGAGGGGTCCACACATTGCCAGGGACCTTCCAAAGGGCGATTTCCCAAGCAGAAGCTCTTTCCTTTCTCATCCAGAGAGAGGAGGAGCTTCACTGAAATAGACACTGGAGAAGAGGATGACTTTTTGGGACTCCAAGGGACCAGTGAGGCCAAGCAGGCAGATGCCAGCCCCAACTGCTTTGCAGATTCGCCTAGCGATGGAAGAGACCCTTTAAGAGAAGCGGCCTGTGCAGGTTCTCCTTCATCCCCAGAAACCAGTCACAACTGTAGGCAAGACACTTTCCATGCTGTAGCTGAAGGGAAAAAGGACAGTAGTCAAGAAGGGTGCAAGATGGAAAACCACTTATTTGCCCCAGAAATTCATTCTAATCCAGGAGACACTGGTTACTGTCCCACACGTGAAACCAGCATGTGACTAGTTCCAAAAGCAATAAAAAAAACATATATGAAATACGTTTCTTAAAAAGGCCGTTCAAAAGAACTGTGAACTAAAAAAAAATAAAAGGAAGCCTCTCCCCCGCAAAAAAAAAAGTGCATAAAATGTTATTTTTGCATGGCATGAACAGTTTAGTCTAAGTACTGTTTAAATAAAGTCAAGACTGCATTTTGTAAACACACAAAATGAGCAAACAACAGGGAAAAAATAAAAGAGAGTTCAAGTAGGATCCAGTATTCTGCAATGTCTGACATTTTTTTATCCTTTCATTTCAAATTGTAGACATAGTTGCAACTTTTATGTTACGATTAGTTTTATACTTCGCACATGAAAGGATAAAATGTCATTGCATGCATTCATAATTATGAAGAGCAAGGTGCTTTGAGCTTGCAAAATTCGTGATCTTGTAAATAATGGGGCCTGGGATGCAAGTGTCAAGAACACATGGAAACAAGTTTCTGAGACACAGCCTCTTCCTTCATAGCTACTGCCTGGAGGAGCGTATAGACTTCATGTTGCAAAATTTGCAACCTCTTCTTAAATCATCTTATATCTTGCTTTGGGTTATAAAGCTGTTATAAGTACATTTGTTTAAAGGAATACAGTGTTTTTAATCATTTGTGACATAATTCATAGTATAGTTTTTCTTTTTTTGCTTCTGCTTACTTATTATAGTTTTATTTGTAAATCATGAAAATACAGAAGATTTAATGACCAGATAGATATCCAGAAACTTGGAGTTTAAGCTTGAAATTTTGCTAATAATGCCACGGCCTATACAGAAATGCTTTTTTTTTTTTTTAATCTGAAAATATCTAAAAGGTTGCAGCAACTAAACCTTTTTTTTAAATGACAACCTAAATTGGGAAATATACCTTTTTTAAAAAATGTATCTGTACAACCCAGAACTATTAGAAATTCTCATCAAGAGCTAGATGAAAGGGTTATATAGAAAAATAAAATGCAAAGAAAGAAAATTTATAAAAGCACTTGACTATGATAACCTATCCTTAGGTATTCATTTTTATAGCCTGTGACATTTACTGATTTAGATTTTAGTCTGTTTATGTATACCATCAAAATATTAGAATCACATTTGTCTAGTGGCCTACTTGATTCCTTAATTCAATTCTCTTATGCCTTAGAAACCACTGGTTGAATTAGCCATCATCAATTGGTCCTTTCCAAAATTTCATATAATTTAAATCTTAGCACTTAAATTTAAATTTTAAAATATCAAATCTTAAAACTTTTCCAAAATGAAAATAAAAAATGTAAAGTGTATATACATGTATAGATGCATATACATATGTATGAATATATGAGTGAATTTACATGTTGGACATCTAAAGAAGTATATGATTTTACTTGCGTCTACTATAACCCTTTCTATCTAATTATCTCAAGATAGAGTACAGATATGTCACAAACAGAAACTCCAGAAAGGGATTTTTGACAAACTGAAAACAGAACCATATAATAAGACTGCTGCTTCCCTGAAGTTGTTCTGAACCCAACAATAGTAACTTTGCACAGTAATGGGACCCCAGGATTGCCTGATGTGGGTGGGATATACTACACTGTTGAGAGCCATGGATGCTAATTACATCCTCCAGTAACTGCAGAATTAGAAACACACTCTTTCTCCCTTTCCAACTTTCTTAAAGGCTGGTTGGGTTCAACCTTGTTGAAAACCATTCTAAAAGTGCAAAGAAGGTAAGCACTTGCCCTATTGTGAGGTTTGTGCTTGTATCAAGGTCCTTTGAATCCACTTTGTGTATCAAGAAGTAGGGTTATGATTCCAGCCATCCAACTATCAAATATATGATTTTGGATGAACCTCTAAAATCTTCTCTTGATCTGTTATAACCATCAGCCCCCAAAAAGAAAAAGACCGAATTATTTCCCAGCTCCCTTAAGACTTCAATTTAAAAGTGTGTGTGTGTGTGTGTGTGTGTGTGTGTGTGTGTGTGTGTGGTTCAGGGAACTTGTTACAAAAATTCTGGTTCAAACTTAATACTTACCTTTTATTTAAAGAAAAAAAATACCCTAAATTTTCTTTTATTTTTAAAGTAAAAGAAACATTGGAAAAATACAACCCAAATATTTAGAAATGACTTCAGGAATAACATTTCTTTATTACAGAGTCTGGTCATTATATCTCAGATAAGAAAAGTTTTTAATCTGTTAAAACCAAGCAACATTACTGCTAAAAATAATTCTAAATATTTACTTTTTACCTTTATCAAATTAAATTCTTTAATGGTTTTTATGTTTTCTCAAAACATAATCTTCAAGTGTTTATGGTTATTTATCATTGATATTTTTATTAGTCATACTTATTTTAGTGTCTAAAGCTAAATGTTGATCAGTTTTTGTAAATCTAGAATGTTTGAATTTTCTATATATATATATAGTTTTTCAACTCAAACAGGTATATTGCTATTATGTCAATAGCAAAGAACTTCTGAAAATCATTTTCTTTATATAGTTTCAGAAGCAATTATTTCTAATGTCTATATTAACGAATCTCAGTGTTTTTATTTATCTGTCTGCATGAGTGGTCTTGTCTTATTGCCCTGACCAATCATTAATGCCTACCTTCTATGTATCTAATAAGCCTTCTACTGAGATCCCCTTTTCTAAATGCTTAATTTAGAAACCTCGCCTAGATAAGGCAGCTAAGACATCTTTCACACTTCCACCAGAAACATTTTCCCTTAAATAACTTTATCCTTTCATATTATTTAAATTTTATGTAGTTTCCAAGGACATTCCCATGGAAAGATTAGCCTTCCATTCTTCTCTACTCCTTCAATCCAAAAGTCTTCACTTAGGAAAAAATATATAAAGCTTCTTTCAGGGAAATACACTGCACCCCTTCTAAGACCATTTGTGTGAGCATAGGTATGCCTGGAATGGACTGTTATATACCAAGCACAGAATTCTTTTGAAGACTTAATTTCACATCAGAAATTTACATAAATGATGCATTTTACTCCAAAACATATTTCAATATAAAAAAAATTGGTACTCTTAAAACTTCACATACCTCTCTTGTAACCCCTGGAAAGTAGATTCTTGTTTAAAAAGCGTGGTATGAATGACAGAAATAGATTTTGGTTCCCTAAGGTGCACTGGAGATTTCAACTGCTAGGAAAGCCCACACATTATTATCTAGCACAATAGCTAAGGTTAAACAGCAATGAGCCCAGGATATCTGAATGAAATCAAAATAGCACAGTCTTCAGAATGGAGTAGTTCAGTTCTTCTATCTCCCTTTACAACCAATAAAAATTACAGTTTTTTTTTTAAGCTCAAAGATTTACTTCAATCAGAAAGGGGAAGAATGAAAGCATGTATGTGTTTTTGGTTGTATCACAAATATAATAATAAGACATTAAGTGAATCCCTGGAGTTGACCATTTAATCTCTAGACATATTCACTAGAAATTCAGTAGAAATGGCTCTACTCTGGCACAACCAATGACTTTGAAGCAAACATTTAGATACTTATTATTCTGATAGCACTAAATTTGCTAACAAGAAGAAAATGTGTGCCAAATGTCTGTTCCTATTTTCTTGAAGAAACAATCTCATCATCACACAGACAGACTGAGGAAAGTTTAAAATTCAACTATTTTCTCTCAGAAAATAGCCACAAAAAAAAAAAAAAGCCTTCTATATGTAGAGTACTTATTATTTCACTTTGTACTTAACCCTCCCAAATTAAGTATTGCTTATCAAAAAAAAAAAAAAAAAAAAAAAAAGGTCAGAGGGGTCTTATTGCCTAAGTTCACACAGCTCTTTCCCTGGTAAATAACAGAACCCAACATATTTCTGGCTTCAAGTCAAAAATTCCACAGTATTTCTAGATCCCCCACCCCCGCGCCGCCATTAAAAACTAAAGTTCTGCAAAGAAAGCAGACATGCACTTTTGGTTATACAGCTTGTTTTGAACCACAGTGCATCATACAACTGCTAACGACTAAAAAACAAAAAAGTTGCACAGGCCATTGCTAGCACAGAAGTTTTTGCCAAATTAGAATTCTGGTGATCCCAGGACTACTGAGAATTACTCACTCATAATGTAGCATAACAGACACAATAGGGCTAAAGGAAGTCACTTGATATTCTGCAATAAAAACAAGTAGATATTTTTTAATTATTTCTGGTCTAAATTCAAAGATTTGATTGTTGAATATGTCTTGCCACAGTGCTTTCATTCAAATTTACTAATTCAACATCCTTATCTCCTAGAATACACTGTGCTTGGTGGTAAGGTACGGCCCTTGACCCCATGACCTTCCTTCCTGGGTCATTTAAATCAGACTAAAAAGACTAAAGATCTTTTTGAATATATTAAAAAAATTTTTTCTTCTAAAAATGTCATTATTTGATCACAGAAATGTCATTCAATTATCAAACCAGGAAGACATGACAAGAATAATTGAAATGATTTTTCAACAAACTCTTTTACTAAGATGTATGGTACAAATGGAAGACTGATGTGTAGTTATTTTGAGTCATGGTTTAAATTTTTGCTTGTATTAACAAATTATTCATCTCAGTGAGTTATGGAGTTTCTTTACTTATGTGATAAATTGAAAAATAACTTTTCAATTAGACATATTGTTCATCAAAATAGCTAATAATAGTATATCTCTAATGAAAGAGCAAAATTTAATATCAGTGAGAATGTCTATTAATTTGATTTTAGTGAAGCAAGATAGTTTTTATTGAATGCACGTTTCTTAGAAAGATGTGAGAGGAGGGAAAAATAGAGGCACAAGTTCAAAAGAGAACATCATGGGCTTCTCCAGAATGGGGGAAAAAAAGATGAACAAGTGAGATAAAAGTTCAGGAGAGAATATGGGCTTGAAGAGCAAGACAAAAAATATATTTTTAAGAGCTATAGAGATAGTTCAAGTGTAGATGCTTGCTTTGTTCAATCCCTGGTACCACCTGAGCACAACCAATAGTCATCCTTGAGCACAGAAGTTAGAATTAAGTCCTGAGCACAACCAACTGTGGCCCAAAAATATGTATATTTTAAGAAAAATTTATGATTATGAGGTAAAAAGCCATTTAATGTTTTTCCTTACTTCCTATTGGCCATAGACAAGAATTAGCAATTAATCACTAACTGTTTATTCTGTTTGATCTGCTGAGTTTTATTTTATTTTATTGGTTTTTTTTTGGTTTTGTTTTGGAGCCACACCTGGAGATGCTTAGGGGTTAATTCTGGCTTCACACTCACGAATCACTCTTGGAGGACTCGGGACTATATTGAATGCCAAGTATCGAACCCTGTTCAGCTGCATGCAAAGCAAGGCCTCTACCTACTATATTACCACTCTGACCCCTCATCTGCTAAATTTTAAAATGGAAAATATTTTAATCTATTTGAAAATATATTACTTAATTTTACATCACTACTGCCCTTACCCAAAACAAACTGAAAGGTAGAATGGAAAAAGACAAAAGAAAAGAAGTATATGCAATCTAATTTTTTTTTGTTTTGGTTTTTTGGGCCACACCCTTTTGATGCTCAGGGGTTACTCCTGGCTATGCACTCAGAAATCACCCCGGCTTGGGGGGACCATATGGGACGCAGGGGGGTCAAACTGCGGTCCGTCCAAGGCTGGCACTTGCAAGACTAGCACCTCTTCAGCCCCTTAATCTAATTTTTTTAATATTTTTATTTAAGCACCATGATTACAAACATGTTTGTAGCTGGGTTTCAATCATAAAAAGACCATCCCCCTTCACCAATGCAACATTCCCACTACCAGTGCCCCATCTTGCTCCTCCTCCACCCCCTGCCTGTGTTCAAGACAGGCATTCTACTTCTCTCCCTCATGCTACAATCTAATTTGGAAAAAAATGGAAAAATCCAAAGGATAATTGAAGTTATTCGAATCATTTGAATAATAATAAGGAAGAAAGTTGGGGCTGTAGCAAGAGTATAAAAGGCAAAACTGCTTTTTTGCAACCAGACCAGCTGGGTTCAATCCCTGGCACCCAAGATGGTCCCCAGAACCCTGCCAGGCATGAGCCTGTTTGCAGAACCAGGAGTAAGATCTGAGCATTGCCAGGTGTAGCAAAAAAGGGGCAGGGGGACTAGGGCATGGAGTACTAGTACAGAAGGTAGAGCACTTATTTCATGTGGGAGAACCCCATGTGGTCCCCAAGAGTGATCCCTGTGCATAGAGCCAGAAGTATACCCTGAGCATCTCAGGATGTGGCCAAAAACAAAACTAAACTAAACTAAATAAAAGGATGGAAGTCCCAATTCCAAAATCTTAGTGAATGTTCTGTTATTGAAGTTAGTGCTTTTTTAATTTTTTAAGTTAGTGCTTATTATAATATTTTTCATTAGTGGCCAGAATAACAATTGCTCTTGTCTTTAAAACAGTCTAACCACATAAATTGATCTTTATCACCATTAATGCATAATTGTAAAATTAAGCCTAAAAAGAGTTTTAACTTCTAAAGATGCATATATATAAAGGGAGTAAGTAACTTCTCTTTAATAAGGCAACTTAAGGGTAGTAAAATATGCAAGTATAACAAAGAATGAAGAGAAATATGTAAGTTCAATGTTTCTAAACAGAGAAGTTTATTTTATATACTTGTACATACTTGTATAAAATTAGACTATTATTAACATAAAATTTATAATTAAAACAATAATTAACTTGATTTCTCTTGGAAAAATAATCATGAACTGTACTAGTATAAATATATTAAGTGTTGTAAACCAGTGTTACCTCAATAAAATGTATTTTAATAATTTTTCATTAAATATTACTTCCAGGTTGCTGAGATAAATATTTCATTAAACACGTATTTATTGTTTATCATTGACAGAAATTAATTTACATAATCTAGTGGATCACGTCAATTCGGTAGTCTAGTAGAGGTTGCATATTTAAAGATTATTTTCCTAGATTTGGAGAGATAATGCAGGAATTAAGGCTCTAACTTTGCATTTAATTGATCCCAACTCAATCCCCAACACTAAATGGTTCCCCAAGCATAACCGGGTGTAGTCTACCCCTCCCCTCAAAAAAAAGTTATTTATTCTACTTTTACTGGGTGATCTGGAACTTTTACAGCCATATGTTTGAGTTTGTTATTTGGTACTTTCTATAATCCATTTAATTTCCTTTCTTTATTGACTTATTTATTTTCATTTTCATTTCACTTAATTTATATTTTTAATACCCACACATGAATTTCCTAATTCTTAAAATTATACTAGCTGTCTAATGAAAATTCTTTTCAATGTTGATATTCTCATACCATTCATGAAAATGCAACGCTACCAAAAATCATGTTGAAAATAATTATTGTTATGCGCTCATAATTGTTTTGTAATTTGTTTCTTAGATCCTGGCATGGAAGCCCTCAAAACCAATTGATCTGATAATGCTTTTATGCCAATATGACCAATGGAGTTATCTCCCACCTGTTATGGCAAGGCTAACAAAAACTACTCCAGTATGGTCGGGGTTTTTTTCAATCTAAATAGGCTTGATGTGTCATAGCAGACAGTAATAATAGACCTTCATAGTCAAAACTCAGGAACACAGACAAGGAACACCGCGCAGATGTAAAATCAATGGCACAGGCTTCTCATTCTCCTGTGTTGACTGCCCTCTAGTGATCGGATTGTGAAAAGCTGGAGCAAGACTTGAAAATCTACCAGTTTCCAATTTATCCATGCACATTATTTACACATAATTACACATACACATACACATAAATACACATAATTACACATAATTGCACATAATTACAGTGGCATCCCAAACTTTTTACTTCAGTCATAAGTTATTAATTTTGCTTTTTATTATTCTTTTTTTTTTTTTTTTGGTTTTTTGGGCCACACCCGTTTGATGCTCAGGGGTTACTCCTGGCTAAGCGCTCAGAAATTGCCCTTGGTGTGGGGGAACCATATGGGACCCCGGGGAATGGAACAGCTGTCCTTCCTTGGCTAGTGCTTGCAAGGAAGACACCTTACCTCTAGCGCCACCTCTTTGGCCCCGCTTTTCATTATTCTTAAATATTTATACAAAGTGTCATTAACTTCTTCGTAGTACTTTATAATATTCTACCTCCAAATCAAAGTTTAATCACAGGTCAGCTGAATTTTCCAGAGTGACCTAATCGTCATTCTGAATACATGGTAAATGCTGATTTTTTATTTGTTTTTAATGAATATAAAAGACTGACTAAGAATCTTGGCCCTGTTATGGCAGAGATATTAAGTGTATTAATACAAAAGTTTCCCTCCTGCTAAATTACAATCTGAAATACCCCCCAAACTGCTCCTAGGGTTGAGGGATGTAGTGGTTCTAAATTCCTAAGAAATGGTAATAATACTGGAGGTAAGACACTTACTTGGCTTTGCATGTAGCTGCTTCAACCAAGACCCTGGTTTAATCTCTTGCTTGGCATATGGTCTCCTGAGCACTGCCAGGGGACACTCCTGATCCCGACACCAACCAGTATGACTCAAACCCACCCACCCTCCATTTTTTTTTAAAGCTTAGAGATATTTGTGGGTCCTGGAAGGAAATTATTACAACTGTAATTGTAATTCTGTCATCTCAAAACCAAGAGGCTTCTAACATTCTTATTTGCAGAATTTGGGTCAGGATTTTATTTTAATTTGCTATGTATATTCACATCATATTTGACTTAAATTAGTAGTACCTTTGTAAGTCAAATAATAGATAATTAGTATTACCCAACTTATTTATATAATTATAATAGAAAGCTATTGTAATAATTAAATATGTATATAATAGGGTTCTCTGAAAAAAAATGGCAATCTTTTCATTTAGTTTAAAGGTGAAGAAAATACACTTGAAGCAAGCTTAATAAAATAGCCAAGCTTCAAACTAATGAAATTTAAGAGATATAGTATTAAACCAAAAAAAAATTAAGAATGAATTTATCAAAATAGTTGTTAAGGCAACTATAAGGCTACTTTAGGATTATCCAAACATCTTTAATTATATAATGACTCTATATGTCTTCTCTTATTACTTTGCCTCCGATCTAAAAGGTTTGAGGGGTCTTTTGTTTGCATCTGTGTTTGTTTATTTTGTCTGAAAAAGTGAGATGTTTAAGAAGGTAAAGTCATGGGCAAGTCATTAATATTGATTAATATTTGGGCCACATGGAACTCTTTTGTCAAAGTAGATTGACCTCATTCCTCCTACCTTCTCTTCTAGCTTTTGAGTTTGAAAGCTGATTACTTCAATTAAATCTCAAATGCTGCTCACCTATGTAGTATATTCCTCTCCTGCCTGTTGTGTATCAGCATTCTTTCCCTAGAGTCTATTTGTTTGAAATAATTCAGGTATCTCATAAAGGGCAGGACAGAACAGGCCATTTGTAATAAATAGTAACTAGAAATTCAAAGTTAAGTTCAAAGTTACGGCGTATTTGCCACCCATCAGAAGATCCTAGAAACCTAAGAACAAAAGAGCCGAATATAGATATATATTGTATAGCAATATGTCTTAACCAACAAAGCAATGACAACCATGTTTTCTCCTACTATCAACAAAACAATTATTTTTTCAGAACTTAACCTTTATTTTTATATTTTTATTGAAGTAACATTGGTTTTATATAAGTAAGTTTCATTGTACCGCATCTATATATAATACATTATGATCACCACTGGAAGTCTAGTTTTGATCTACTACTATACAGCTAGTTTTCCTTTACCCATTTTTTCTTCACTCACCCCATTTCCCTTGCCCTCAGGTAATATTCTGTTCTCAGAACCTTAGAGTTTGTTTATATATTAGAGCAATAGTTATCAAGCCTCTATTAAGTTCTTGAACTTCAAAGATGATTGATAAGAAAAGCAGTGCCTAACTTGATAACTTATCACCAGATATCATCTGTATGTAAATTATTTAATCTCTGTGTGTAACCAATTAGTGTGTCTGTTTTCAAGGCAGTATACAAAAATGGAAAATACCTGTATTTCCCTATTTGTCCTTTTCAATGGTAACAACTGTTTCAACAGGGAAAGCTAGTATTATGCTAGTTTTTATATAGTTCTTGAACAAAACTAATAGCAATTTAAATAAATTTTAGCAAAAGATGTTAGGGTTAGACAGAAATAATATTGAAAAATTATAACTATTTAATTTATACATCCCATTACATCTATACATCCCATTACAAAATAATTCATGTTTGGATTATGACTTGTAAAGCTTAAAGTAAAAACAATCTAGTTGGTTATTTGAATTTAATGTTTCTCATTTTATTATAAATGAATACTTTAAGAGATTTCTGAATGATGTGGAATAAATTGCTACAATAACTACAATTAGATATTTTTATCATTAAGCTCATCTACTTCTTACCACAAAATTAAACATACTTAGTAAATGAATATTCAATATACTAGTTGATCTTTATGCTTTCACTTTTAAATCTGAAGATAAAGTAATTTTACAATCAAATTTGTTTTCAAAATATTGATATTTACCAGATAAAATCTAAAATGAAAAATAAAGTTTTCAGTGTCAATATTTTAATTAAAATTTGTCATTAATTTTTTTTTATTTAATGTCAATGGTCAGAGAGATAGTACAGGGGTAGAACGCTTGCTTTGCAACTGATCAATCCAGCTTCCAACCAAAGTTCCAGTAGGGGGGATTCCTGAGTGCAGGGTCAGGAGTAAGCAGTGAGCATCACTAAATATGACTCAAAAACAAACAAAAAAACTTAAATAAATATAAGCATTAAATTATTTTAGAATCTTGGGCCTGACCAATAATCTAGTGGTGCAATAGTCTCTTGCCTTTCATGCAGACAACCAGGGTTCAATCCCTGGCATCCCTAATGTCCCTAGACCAGCCAGGAGTGATTCCTGAGTGCAGGACCAGGAGTAATCCCTGAGCCCACTGGACCAAAAAACAAACAAACAAATCTAAAGTATAGATTGTCATTAGGTTTCATTGACTGTCTTTGTCTTTTATTTTGTACTCCCTGTCCTCACGCTCAATAGAACTACTTCAACTGAATACTGGTCACTGGAGGACCCAGGGTTGAGGGATGGGATGCAGCTAATTCCAATATTACAAAAGGACAGAGTGCAGGAAGACCTTATTTTGAATCTGCAAAAGAATGTCCAAGATAAGCTCAAAATTTACCTTTAATATATCTGGTAACTATCATTGGTAGTTAACATAATATTTGATTTTATGTGGAGTTTTGTTTTACTTAGCAATTTTATAAAAACTTTTCTCAACTTTATTATTTGGGGTTTCATTCCATTCACTATCTTTTAAAAAAAAATCATAGTTTAACATGTAGCTGCATGACAGTTGAAATCTTGATTCTTTCGTTATAGCATACAAATACTGTATTCCTACTTTTTTTCCTCAAAACTAATGTTGCTGGTTTATTCAGTGGCATTCACTTGAAACATTATGCTGCCCAACCAGCTTACTAAATATATGTATTTCCTATCTCTATATAGCTTATTATAAACTCAGTGTTGACTGACCATATCTGCTGCATTTTAAAAGCTCTCCATCTGTTGTCTCATTTTATTATGTCAATGCCTGTGTATTGTACATAGGCCATGATCAAAAAACTGCCTGTATACTGCTTACACAACATCTAGCCCACCCCCCTCCCAAAATATGTCTGGGGTAGCGAAATAACACTATTTTGTTAAAATGGCTCAGTGCTTGCATCACTGTGATATGTGTATTCTTTACCATAAATGCAGAGGTAGTATTTTTTTAACTGTCTTTTCAGGATTGTAATGAAAAACCTCTATACCATATCTACATAGTCTATATGTGTTGAGTGAGTCAGTTTAAAAAGTGTTGCCTAATACATACTAAAGAGTAATAGCTACTGATTTTCCTAAATAATTGCTTACTTGTTTTCTGTTGCTTTAAATCTGCCCTAAGTAGTTTCTTTCACCACTGTTATTTGTAAAATAAAAGGAGCTTAGTGCAGTGAAAGCTTATCTGATGGTCATTAACTCTTTAGCACTAGTAAAAGGATGTTCAGAAGTGCCCCATCTACAGAGGTTCTGTAGTCAAGAGGAGAACACGTAGGGAATAGTGTGTCAAGGGTGAAAAGGGAGACAAGGCTATGAAGTAAGGAGAGGGAAGCTAAAGAGGAAGGACAAATATCTAAAGGAGTTAAATAAGGAAAGTGAAATTCTTAGTGTGCATTTTTTTTTTAAGTTTAACTTTGGGGAGTGTGTCTATGTTTGTATGTGTGAGTGTGTGAGCTTAGGATCAATCAAGAAGGGGAATCTGAAATATCTACTACTTGATTTGTTTAACTAGTTGTTATTAAAAACAACTCTAACTCCTTAAATTTACTAATTCCAATTTTAATGTTAGAATTATCCAACTGTTCAACTCAGGACCACTCTGTGAAGACTCACAAAGTAATCATATGAAAACTTACGATGAAACTATTAGTAATCAATGCACATTAAAAAAAAAGCCTTGTGGAAAGAATTATGAGTGATTTCCTATAAGAGATATTGATACACAACCTATTCTTTTGGTCAACTTGTAGAGATCTTAATTGTTCCTCTTAAGTCCCTCACATTTCCCAGGCTAAAATTACTTAAAACTCTTTAAAATCTAAGGAAATAGAGTATCTGAAATTAAAAGTTACACTAATAGTTCTTAAGTGGCTACATATAGTAAGTAATACAATTCCATGCTTCTAAGTTACATGTGCTTTACATTTATTGGTGCTGTTGCATGAAGCATCATTCACTTTTATTAATTTTCATGTTTTAGAGGGTTCAGACTAGTCTATTAGTGTTCTAAATGCTGGAGGTAAAAAGAAGCACAATCAGTATTTTTTTTTTAAGATTTCTCAGTTGAATTATCCCGCCTACTCACCTAATAGCATTAGCATTTTATCTTATACTCTGTTGAAATGCTTTTAATACAAACTCTCAATAGAAGCTAAAACATATGCATAAGTGGTAATTGTTGTCTAATTTCATTCATCTTCTTCAACATGCTTTATTTCATTATATTTGCAAACTAAATATTTTGATTTCTATTTTATATAAAGGATACAATTTAGCATATTCATGTTTGTTCAGCTGTCCATCCCTCACCATTAATACAATGCCTTTCTTTCCCATTTAATGCTGTTTGTATCAATGCCCCCATATCTGCTGCATTTTAATTCCATGAAAAGAAAATGTGATTTTGCATTAGTATTTTGCTGATCAACTCAATATTTCTGTACCAATCAGCATACGTATATGCATGTAGTGGTTTGTACAATTGTTCAACATCAAGATACTTGTTTATGTCAAAATGTCTATAAAATTGCTGGCATTGTTCTCCATTTCAGTCTGGTAGATTAAGCAAGATAGAAAATAAATGTGTAAATAAATCATCTGTGTCATTTCAGTTCTCTGCATGAATCCACTTTACATTAAGCATGACTTACATGCCCGTCACCCAACAATTCATAGTCTCCTGCCCTCATTAGTGACAATTGAGGCAAATAGCATAAAGTGCACTATAAACTGCTAAATCAAAGCCCTTGAGCATTGCTGAATATGACCCCCAAACAAAATAAATAAAACTTCTAAGACAGGGTTGGGAGAGGGGCATTGCCTTTTAAAGTAGTGTTTAATTTTTTTTTAATAATTTGTTTCAGACAACCTACAGATGTATATCATTTAGTTTCTGAGTTTAAAATTTCAATGCAGACCACCTTGCCAGTACTCTGGGTTGAGATTATAAGAGAGCATTGAGGGACAAGAGTGATAGTACAGCAGGTAGGGCATTTACCTTGCACACAGCTAACATGGGTTCAATCCCTGGCATCTATATGGTCCCCCAAGCACCACAAGCAGCATTCCTGAGTGCAGAGCCAGGAGTAACCCGCTGAGCACTGCTGGAAATAGGAGAGAGAAAGAGAGATTGAGAGAGAGAGAGAGAGAGAGTGAGAGAGAGAGATATAATGAGAGAGAGAGATTGAGAGAGAGTGAGAGAGTGAGAGAGAGTGAGAATGAGAGTGAGAGTGAGAGAGAGAGAGAGAGAGAGAGAGAGAGAGAGAGAGAGAGAGAGAGAGAGAGAGAATATTAAGAAAATGCCTCTCCTGAAATCAATTTAGGAAAGTCTTCATTGGGTAAATCTGATCTTCTAATCCTGGTTCCAGCTTCACAGCTATCTAGAGCAGTATTTTTCAACCTTTCTGTGCAAAGGCACACTTTTTTCATGAAAAAAAAAATCACAAGGCACACCACCATTAGAAAATGTTAAAAAAAATTGAACTCTGCCTATATTGACTGTATATAAAGTAATTCTCTTGAATAGGAATCAAATAAACACAAAAAAATTATTTTATAATTACTTTGTTATTAAATAATTTAATGATTGGTCTATTTGTGAGCTGAAGCCGCATGTTACAAATAAAATTGGATTTTTTTCCATGGCATACCAGACAATATCTCACTGCACACCAGTGTACCATGGCACAGTGGTTGAAAAATGCTGATCTAGAGTCTGCGGTTACATAGAGGTTCAAGTATTGTATTGAGTCCCTACTGTTGCCATCTTAAACTTATGGATAAGTTTTGAGTAAGGATTGCTGTATTTTCATTTTGCAATAAGCCCCTCAACTTATAAAGCTGTGGCCAAAGCAATAATAGAGCAGGTAAACTGTATCTTGCGCATGGCCCAATCCAGTTCAAACCCCAACACCCTAAATGGTTTCCTAAACCCTCCAGGAATTAACCCTGAGAACAGAGCCAGGAGTAAGCCCTGACCACTATTGGGTCATCTTCCCAAAAATATGTTCATTACTTTGATAATACAATGTTAAGAATATTCTTTACCTTAAAGATCTTTATTCATAAAATAAAATAAAAAACTTTTAGAAAAAATGTATAATAGATTAGACTCACTTAGAACAATATTATAGTGAATAGGATGCTTTCCTAACATGTGGCCAACCTGGTTGAATCCTTGGCACCCAATATGGCTCCAATATGGAGCTTACCAAGAGTGATTCCTTAGTGCAGAGACAGCTATAAACCCTGAGCATTGCTGGGTATGGACACAACCCAAAAGTAATAATAAAATATAAGAAAATTATATTAAAAGAGTTTCCTTCATAATTGAAATTTATTTAAAAAAAAAAAGTGGGGTCAGAGCAATAGTGAGAGTTAGAATGCTTGCCTTGCACATAATTAACACTGGCTTCCCGTGTGGCTCCCCCAAGCAGCAGCAGGAGTGATCTCTGCAGTCACAAAAGTAAGCCCAGATTAAAATTCAGAGTGGCTCCAAACAACCCCCCATCAAAAAAAAGGAATAAGTATATAAATATGCTTTGGGAGGGTGCATGAGTGAGGACAGGTTTGGCTGTACAATTGGTGGTGCTTGAGATCTAATCCTGATTGTGTGTTCAATGGTCATTCCTGGTAATACATCAGGGGACCATATACACTGCTGAAAATTGAACCAGGGTTGGCTTTACTTTATCTCTTCACTCTCTCCAGCCCCATAAGATGACTTCTGATGAACATAAAAGATTTGTGACAAATGCAGAGAAATTAAGTGAAATATTTGAGAGTTAAACAAGGAGCTACAGATTTACTCTACAAAAGAAAAAAATCCTTCTGCTCAGAGTAAATGCTCAGGGACTAAAGCCTTAGATAAGGGAGAAGCCCATGCCCTCTAGGCTTATCTGCATCACTCAGGAGCAATGTTTCAGGCAATAAGGATTTCAGAGAGGAGCAATCCAACCACAGAAGGAAATAAGCATTGCCCACATACATATATCACAATATCTGTTTTATTATCTGAAGGCCTCACCCTATTCTGAAAGTTCAGAAAAACATAAACCAAGAGAGAAAATAGAGAGTAGCGGAAGGGGTCACCCATTTCAAGAATTTCATCCAACAGAAGAGAAATGTGATAAAAAAAAAAAGCATATCTTTCCCATTGATAGGATTGAATTCAAATGTCTCATCCTTTCAATATGATTGTTTTCTTTCTGCTCTAGTCTACCCTTTGTACCCTCTTTCCTCAGCTGAGAGAAAAATAAGTTTTGGGGCCAGAGAAATAGCAATGCAGATAGGGCATTTGCTTTGCACATGGCTGATCAAGGTTTGATCCCCAGCATTTCATATGGTCCCTTGAGCCTGCCAGGAGTGATTTCTGAACTCAGAGCCAAGAGAAACCCACTGATCACTACTGGGTGTGACCCAGAAACAAGGTGTTCTTTACATGACTGAAATCCAACTACAATCATATTTGTGATCAAGGTGTTTAAATAAAGATATTAATATAAAAAATAAGAAAGAAAAATAAGTTCTACTTGCACAATTCTAACATCAAAAATTAAGGAGGCAAGAGAATTAATGGCATCTCCTTCAAAAGATTAAAAAAAAACATTTTATGCCTTCTCCACCTTTGTCCAAATTCAATCCCATGTAAACAGATAAAATTAAAATGGACTTGGCACAAGAGGCAAAAGAGAGACAGACAATGCTTTAGCAAAAGCTAAACATATCCTTCTTTCCAACAGAAGAGTTTCTATTTGTTTTGCCCTGTGACTGTCTTCTACAAGCTAAAAAGTATAAAGTGCCCTAGCTAAACCCTTAGTGTTCAATTTACAAAGTGGTCATTTTTTTTCACAGGAAATTTTTTCATAGACATCACACATGTCCTAAGATACTGTAACACTTTATATGACTTTGAAGTTAACAGTCCTCACATACAAAACCAATGTGATGCCAGGAAACATCAGTGCAAAGTATGAAATATCAAAACTCAGGACAATGATCAAGGTTGTAATAAGACAAAAGGCTTCATTCTACTTGCAAAATTCCAAATAGCTTGGTCAAATTTAAAGTCCCTCTAGGAGAAAGTCTTAATGACCTCTCTGACCAAGGAAAACTGGAAAGATATAAAAATAGAGAGAAGCCTGACCTGAGATGCAATTTACATTCAAGGACAATTTTTTTCAAAGGGTGACATCTTCTTGGGAAACTGTAATAATATACATATGATGTCCTCAAGAATTTTGTGAGTAGTTTTTAAAGTAGCACACATTTGAAATGTAATCAATACATCATGTTTTACTTGGTATTTCTGTTATAGACATTATGCTAAAAATAAGAGAAACATAATTAATAAATTTGGATTCCTACCCACAGAGCTTTCACTCACAATAGGCATATCAACCATGAGTCATGTATTTCCTTCTACTGAAGCAGTGTCAGGATACAACACACAAATCAGCCCTCACTGAATAGTCAGAGTTGGTTCTAAAACAAGTATTCCTTATCACTGAAGGTCCTGATATCTCCCTCCATAATTGTGACCATGGTCATTATTATTATGTGCATTAATGTAGTCTTCTGATGCTACCTTAAAAGCTTTAGACGCAACTATCTTCTTCAATTCTGTTTTACTAAAGCAGTGAGTGAACAGAAATTTTATGTAACTGTCACTGAAGACTCATTTACCAGAACCAGGAATGAGACCCAGTATAAGGAAATTAGATATCCTTCAGACAAAATTTCCACAAGTGATGGATGCTTCACATTAGCAATAATGAGAGCATGGGTAAGATCCTTTTTCTGGGATGTCTCCTGAATGAGGATAGATTCTTACACAGCTGTAAAGAAAAGTGCAAACCTGTCTCAATAAAGGACATACCAGATAATCACCTTTCAGTGTCCTTTACATTTCTCAGATTCTGTAATTTCTGATGCTTCAGAAACAAATTTAGTTTTTTCTAAAGACTGTGGTAAATTATATTCATTAAATTGTTTCCACAGTCACTTAGCCACAGATGACAGGTCAGAAAGAAGTGGAGTGGGGAGGCAAACAATTTGCACATACATATTTTTAAGCTTTTGTTAATCTCAGATTTATGTTTTATACTTTGTACTTCAGCATAAATTTTGTTTAGATAATTTACCTCAAAAATTATGTCAAAGCAAGAGATAGTTTTGATGCGAAGGTAAAGTCCAAGAAACTCGAGCAAATGAATCATTATAACTGCATAAATAAATTAATTTGTGCTGAAAAACCTAACTATAGATGAGGGATATGAAAATTTACTGTTTGTAAAACAGATTCTGAAACCCCAATGAAAAAAAATAATAACATGAAAATTTTTCTAAGATAAGAATTAAAATGTGGGGCTGGAGAAATAGTACAGCAGAAGGGCATTTGCCTTGCATGCAGAAGGACAGTGGTTCAAATCTTGGCATCCCATATGGTCCCCCGAGTCTGCCAGGGGCGATTTCTGAGTGTAGAGCCAGGAGTAGTCCCTGAGCGATGCCGGGTGTGACCCAAAAACAAAACAAAACAAAAAAGAATTAAAATGTTTTTTAGTAATAATTGAGAAAAAAGTATTGTGCAACTGAATTTAAGAACAAATTCCCTCATAGTGCTTACTGTGAAGTCATTTCCCAGAGAGGTAAAAGGGGAACTTTTCCTTTGTTTTTCAATTTTTGTTTTTGGGCCACACCCAGTGTCGCTCTGGGGTTACTCCTGGCTATGTGCTCAGAAATCAGAAATCGCTCCTGGCTTGGGAGACCATCTGGGATGCCAGGGGTTGGAACCTCAGTCAGTTCTAGGCGAGCAAAGGAAAGGCAGTTGCCTTACCCCTTGCACTCCAGCTCCAATAGGGGATCTTTTTTCTTTTTTTTTCTTTTTTTTTTTTTTTTTTTGGTTTTTGGGCCACACCCGGCGGTGCTCAGGGGTTACTCCTGGACGTCTGCTCAGAAATAGCTCCTGGCAGGCACGGGGGACCATATGGGACACCGGGATTCGAACCAACCACCTTTGGTCCTGGATCGGCTGCTTGCAAGGCAAACACCGCTGTGCTATCTCCCCGGGCCCAATAGGGGATCTTTTAAGGAAAAAAAAACTGACTCTACTTGTCAGCTTTAAATAATGACATTTTAACATTTGTCCATTTGGCTTTATCTAACTTTAAACACTTGCCATAACACAAAGTTCTATCTATTAGTTTTGATTCCCACTGCCTTTCTGATTTGTATCTCTCCAAATAAATTTAAATAAAGATTACCATTGATTAACTTAGAGGGAGGGGGGAATAAAGCTCATGCCAAATGAAATACAAATTTCCAACTGAAATAGAGAGGAAAACACAGGAGGAAGCAGAAGCTGAAAAACAATTTACAAATGATCAAATATTGATGGTGATAAATTGTTAAAATTGTCATCAAAGCAACAAAGGCAGCAGGAGAGACAGAATTTCTGAGATTTTTAAAAATACTATTCTTTCCACTTTTCATTCCTTCATATACAATTTGGGGACAGGATAGGCGGCAAATAGCATATCATCTGTCTGTCCAATTCCACCACCACCACATTCACTGTGACAGTGATCCTAAAGGTTCTATTGTGTGTGCATGGCCATTCTGCTGCCTGAGATCTTCTGCAGCACAAGCAATATCTGTTCCCCCTGCATCCCAGTATGTGTAAGCACCATAATTGGAGAATGAAATACCCCAGCAGTTTTCAGCAACCACCAAAACTAAAAAGATATGCAAGCACCATGGCCAAGAGGTTGACCCTGGGAGAGATCATGTGTGAGCACAGCAGAATCCTACCAGCAATATTACAACCAGACTGTGTGCAACAAGCACAACTAAAGGAGTCTTCTCCCAACAAGTACATGGCCTGGTATGCAAACACCGAAGCCTGATATTTCAGCCCCCTCTGGCTTCCTCTGGCTATCTGTTAAGAATTTTCTGATTCCATTCCTTCAAAACACCTGCTATAAAACACTTTGTGGAAGGAACGGAGAGAGAGCACAGTGGTAGGGCATTTGTCTTGCATGCAGCCGACCTGGGACAGACCCCGGTTTGATCCCAGCATCCCATATGGTCCTCCGAGCATACCAACAGTAATTTCTGAGCGCTGAGTCAGGAGTAGCCCCTGAGCACTGAGCCAGGAGTAACCCTGAGCGCCACTGGGTGTGACCCCCCCCCCAAAAAAAAAAAAAAACCAAAAAACAAAAAAGAAACATTTTGCAGGGAGGAAAGTTTTGGATCTCCCTTACTTAATGTCCTTTATTTATTAAGGCTTAAAATTGCCCTAAGAAGTTTTAAATACTAAGTAAAAAAAAAAATTATAGACTGAAGTTTCTTTGTGGGAATGGAAAACTTTGCTCTTGCTGAACATATCATCAACCATTATTTCTCAAAGAGACATTTCCTCTTTGTAAGCATTGAAGACCATTTTCAGTCTTCATAAATGTGGCTGTTTTTACAAATGAGCCATGAGAGCATGCCATTAAAAATGGAAGTAGCAAGCCAAGAAATAAGAGTGAGGAATAATGAGATAATTCCTGCATATTGGAGAAATAGTCAAACAAATGCCTTTTAACCTGCAATCTTTGAAAATGAGCAAAACAATTTCAACAGAAAAATATTATTAATGAATAAATCATCAACAGAAAAATAGCTCTGGTTCAAATTCATAGGCAAACTATTGTTCAACAAGTAAAGCCCCCTTTTTCTCTAGATGCATGAAGATGCAAAGCAAAGAGTTAAAATAAGTCAGAGACTAATTTTGAAAAAAAAGGGGGGTGGGAAACTCAGGGGTCACTTCTGACAGGTGTATGTATTGCCAAATTTCAAACCTGGGTTGGCCAGAGCAAGGCAAGAATCCTGCCCACTATACTAATGCTCTAGCCCACAAAAGATTTTTCAATTACTATTAAGATCTTGTCTAGAGGTGAGCAACCCCCCGCCATCAAAAACTGAGGCAGAAAGAGAGTTTGGTGACAGAAAGAAAGCTTCGCCAGATAAGTGACCCCACAGCTTCGCCAGATAAGTGACCCCCACATCCAAGGACTGAAGCAAAAAGGGAAGTCTATTGACTGTGCTGGGAAAGTGGAAAGCATTGCCAGTAAAATGATCCTGACCCCAAACATAGAGGCAGAAAGGGGAGTCTGTGTGGTGGCTCCAGAAAGAGTCTACAGGTAAGTGATCCTGCCCATCAAGGACTGAGGCAAAGGGGGAGTCTGTCTGGCAGTACCAGGAAAGTGTGCCAGATAAGTGAAACCATTATTAAGGACTGAGGCAAAAGGAGACTATGTTTGGCAGTGCCCAGAAATCTTTGCTAGGTAAGCAACTCCCATCATCTAGGTCTGAGGCGGAAATGGAAGTCTGTTTGGAGGCCTCCGGAAAACATTGTCAGGTAAGAGAGCCCTAATACCAAGGACTGAGTCAGAAAGGGGATTCTTTTTGGTGGTGATGGAATGCATCACCGGGTAAGAGACCTCCCTCATCAAAGACAGAGACAGAGGAATGAAGCCATTCCACTCCACTGCCGAACACTTCTCCTAGTTAATGAACCCCAGCATGGCACATAGAAAACACAACACTAGGGGCCGGAGAGATAGCATGGAGGTAAGGCATTTGCCTTTCATGCAGAAGGTCATCGTTTCAAATCCCGGCACCCATATGGTCCCCCGAGCCTGCCAGGAGTGATTTCTGAGCATAGAGCCAGGAGTAACCCCTGAGCGCTGCTGCGTGTGACCCAAAAAAAAAAAAAAAAAAACCCACAACACTACAAACATGACAATGGGGGGGCGGGAATCCATAGGCCTCCATCATGCTTAGGAATGAAGATGGTATCCATGATAACCAGCAAAGTCTAAGCCATTTATTTAGCCTCAGATAGGACTTTAGGAAAGACATTCGGAGGATACTCATAGAACTCAAAAAAATATGGAATTAACTGAATAAAACACAAATAAAAATCAAGAGGAAATAAAAGTAGAAATGAAAAACTTCAAACTGAAATAACAAGACTGAAAACATGGTAGGTGAAATGAAAACTTCACTGGAAAGCCTCTCCAATAGAGTAGCAGAAGCTGTGGACAACGTCAGTGAGCTGGAAGATGAGATGCATAACAACTCCATACACTAGGCAATGGGAAAAAACATCCTCAAAGAACGTGAATAGATGATAATAGAAGACTTTGATAAACTCAATAGAAACAACAAAAGAATCATTGGAGACCCAGGAAGAAAATCCCTATGAAGAAGAAACAGTCAATGACAGTATTGCAGAGAAACCCCCAAATCTAAAGAGTGCATGCAAACAAATCCTGCATACACGAAGAGTATCAGACAAAAGAGATCCAAAGAAAAGCACCCCAAGATACATCATTGTCAGCATGATGAATCCCACAGATAGGGATAGAATACTGAAAGCAGCATGATCAAAAAGGGAAATTACATTCAAAAAATCATCCTTAAGATTTACAGCAAGTTTGTCACAAGAAACCCTCCAGGCACAAAGGCTGTGGTGGGATATAGTAACAAAATTCAACAAAATGAATGCTTTGCCAAGAGCCTGATTTACATTCAGGTTTGAAGGAAGGATATATAGCTTCATAGATAAAAAAAACAGCTCAGAAATTTTACAGACTCAAAACCAGCCTTAAAGACAACTGAAAGTTCTACTTTAAGACAGACCAACAGACACTCCTACAAAAATATGACACTAAGGGGCTAGAGCAGTGGCACAAGCAGTAGGGCAGAACTTAACAACTTAAAAATAGGGAGAATAAATGAATAGGTATTTCCTCAAAAAATACAAATGACCAAAAGACATATGAAAAAATGTTCCATATCAGGGAGATGCAAATCAAAACAACAATGAGGTATCATCTTATGCCACAGATACCAGCACACACCGCAAAGAACAAGAACAGTTGGTGCTAGAATGGATGTGGGGAGAAAGGAAATCTCATTCACTGCTGATGGGAATGTGGTCTAGTTTAGCCTTTCTGGAAAATAATATAGATATTCCTCAAAAAAAAAAAACCTGAATATTTTGCTCCTATATGATCCAGCTTACCACTCCTAGGAACACAAAAACACAATACAAAAATGTCATCTGCACTCCAATGTTCATTGCAGCTCTATTTAAAATGGCCAAAATCTGGAAACAACCCAGGAGCATGACAACAGATGAGTGGCTAAAGAAATAGTGGTACATCTACACAATACTAAGCAGCTGTTAGTACAACTAGTCATGAAATTTGCCTATATGTGGTTGAATAAGGATGATGTAGCATATCTAAACAGCCCCATCACTAAACAAAAATCCAGGGCTAGATGGGTTCACTAATGAATTCTTTCAAGAGAAACTACTACCAATCCTTTTCAGGCTCTTTCATGATATTGAAGAAGCAGGGACACTTCCAAATATTTTTATGAAGCTAACATCACCTTGATGCCAAGAAAATTACATACCAATATCCCAGATGAGCACAGATTCAAAGATCCTCAACAAAATGCTGACAAATAGGAATCAATGCTTCATCAAGAAGGTCATTTACCACAACCATGTAGGTTTTATCCCAGGAATGCAAGGATAAATCAATCAACATAATACACCATATCAACAAAAAGAAAAAGAAAAATCCTGCATATATCAGTAGTTGCAGAGAAAGCATTTGGTAAGGTCCAACACCCATTCTTGATAAAAATCCTCATCAAGATGGGAATGAAAGAAACTTTTTTCAATATAGTCAAGGCCATCTACCACAAGCCAATGGTAAATATTATTCTCAATGGAGATAAACTAAAAGCCTTTCCTCTAAAATCTGGTACAAGACAAGGCTGTCCTCTCTCACCACTCCTATTCAACATAGTACTGGAAGTACTTGATCTAGAGATTAGGCAAGAAAAAGCTATCAAGGGAATCCAGATAGAAAAGGAAGTCAAGCTCACTGTTTGCAGATGACATAGTACTATATTTAGAAAACCCTAAGGATGCTTTCTAAAAGCTTATAGAAATAATAGATGTATATAGCAAAGTGGCAGGCTACAAAATTAACATGCAAAAATCAACAGCCTTCTTATACACCAATAATGATAGAGAACAATTGTATATTTAAAAAAAAATCCCATTCACATTAGTGCCACACAAACTCAAATATCTTGGAGTCAACTTAACTAAAGAGGTGAAGGACCTTTACAAAAAAAATACAAAAACCTGCTTTAAGAAATAAAAGAGGACACTAGGAAATAGAAACACATACCCTGCTCATGGATTGGCAGGATTAATATCATTAAAATAGAAATGCTCCCCAAAGCTTTGTACAGATCTAATGCAATCCCTCTAAAGATAACCATGACATTCTTCAAAAAAAAAAAAAAGTGAATCAAACACTCCTGAAATTCTTTTGGAACAATAAACACCCAAAATAGCTAAAGCAATCCTTGGAAAAAGGAATATGGGAGGCATTACTTTCCCCAATTTTGTTTGTTTGTTTGTTTTTGGCTTTTTCGACACACCAGGCGGTGGCACTCAGGGGTCACTCCTGGCTCTGTGCTCAGAAGTCGCTCCTGGCAGGCATGGGGGATCATATGGGATATGAGAATTCAAACCCCTGTCTGTCCTGATTGGCTGAGCACAAGGCAAATTCCCTACTGCTGTGCTATCTCTCCAACCCCTCCCCAATTTTAAACTGTATTCCAAAGCAATAGTTATAAAAACATCATGATATTGGAATAAAGACAAATCCTCAGATCAGTGGAATAGTCTTGAGTATTCAGAGAATGTTCCCCAGACATATAATCAACTAATCTTTGATAAAGGGGAAATAAATTCAAAATGAAAAAAACCTTCTTCAGCAAGTGGTGTCAATTAGTCACGTTCAAAAAGCGAACTCAGACCCCCAGTTAACACGATGCACAAAGAGCAAATCCAAATGGATTAAAGACCTTGATATCAGGTCTATAAACATCAGCATGACAACACGTAGGTAAAATACACCATGACATTGACACTAAAGGCATCTTCAAGGAGGAAACAGAACTCTCCAAACAAGTGGAAGCAGAGAAACAAAAATGGGAATATATTAAGCTGAGAAGTTTCTGCAGCTCAAAGGAAATAGTGCCTAGAATACAAAAGCCACTCACAGAAGGGGAGAAACTATTCACCCAATACCCATCAGATAAGGGGCTATTACCAAAAATACACAAGGTACTGGCAGAACTTAACAAGAAAAAAACACCTAACACCATCAAAAATGGGGAGAAGAAATGAATAGACACTTCCTCAAAGAAGAAATACAAATGGCCAAAAGACATGAATAAATGCTCCACATCACTAATCATCAGGGAGATGCTAATCAAAACAACTATGAGGCACCAACTCACACCACAGAGATTGGCGCACATCACAAATAATGAGAACAAGCAGTACTGGCAGAGATGTGGAGAGAAAGAAACTCTTATTCCTTGCTGGTGGGAATGCCATCTACTCCAGCTTTTATGGAAAACAATATGGAAATTCCTCAAAAAACTGGAAATTGAGCTCTGATATTACCCAGCTATATCACTCCTAGGGGTATACCCTAGGAACACAAAAATACAATTCAAAAATCCCTTCCTCACACCTATATTGTAGCGCTATTTACAATAGCCAGACTCTGGAAACAACCAAGATGCTCTTCAACAGAAGAATGGCTAAAGAAGCTGTGGTAGATATATACAATGGAATATTATGCAGCCATCAGGAGATGAAATCATGAAATTTTTCTACACGTGAATGTACATGGAATCTATTATGCTAAGTGAAATAAGTCAGAGGGAGAGAGATAGACACAGAATATTCTCACTCATCTATGGGTTTTAAGAAAAATTAAGGAAATTATTGTAATAATGCCCAGAAACAATAAAGATGAGGGCTAGAAGGACTGGCTCACAATATGGCTCACAATTATGTAGCAGGTCAGCCCCTGAAGAGGTTGACTGATGGTGGGATGGAGAATGAGGCCCTTTTCTTCCAGCTCGGAGCACGCATCTGCCACCCTGTCTAGCCCACGGTTCTGAGGTGAAACGGCGGGTAAACAGCTCGCAGACAATCAGGCTCGTGGAAATATTTGCTTTATTCGGATGGACAAAACTGAAGTCCAAAGACTCAGATTCAGTTCCAGCCAGCAAAAGGCACAAAGAGTGGTGAGTGCAGTGAGGGAAATATCTATACTATAAACTATCATGACAATCTTAATGAGTGAGAGAAGTAGAATGCCTGTCTCGAATACAGGCAGAGGTTGGGAAGGAATGATGGGGGTCATTAGTGGTGGGAATGTTGCACTCGTGAAGGGGGGTATTCTATTTATGACTGAAACCCAACTACAATCATGCTTGTAATCATGGTTCTTAAATAAAGATTTTATAAAAACAAATAAAGATAATGTTAAAAAAGATAAATTCAGGCAATAGACCCAGAATGCATTTCATTTTGTTTATGTTCTGTGTCAGGCACAAATATAGTATTGTCACAATTATTTTCTACATATATTATATAGTATACAGAGGCAACTAAAAATTGGAAAATAAAAACAAAGTAGGAGTTTTTTTTTTTAAATAAATCTTCCTGTAATTTGTGTCCCTATTTCTGCACAATTCATTCATGTTTTTGCATTGGGATAAGACTAGGTAGAAACATATGAGATGCTAGAGGTTGAACCCTGGTGAGCCTCATGCAAGGCAAACACCCTACCCACTGACCTATCTCTCTGGTCTAGTTGCTGAGATCTTTATAACCATACTTCATAGATACTGCTAGGGCAGTGGCAGAGAGAAGGGACTGGAAGGGACAAATTCAATCCCCTAACACTGTTACTTGAAAGCATTCTGCCAATGAGCACATTATCTTGGGGCATACAATTCTAAATGTTAAGTCTAATTAAACCAATAACACAACTTCATTTCATTTGGTGTGTTAATGGGAACACATACAAGAACTACAAATTATGATTATCATTAGATGAAGAACAAAATTAACATTAATTATGAAAAGGATAATTAAATTTTACCTTTCAAATATAATGCCTTTTTTGCTTTCTCTAAAAATAGTGGATTATTTTGTCTCATTTTTTATCACTATAGTTTAGGTAATATGATTATAATGGTAATTGAATAGTAATATTCAATAATTTTGATAAAGAAATTACTTCATTTTACCACCATCAAAGTCAATATAACCCTCCATCACTGTCCTTATGTTACCTCTAGTCCACTTCTTTATTTTCCCTCACCCCCAAATTAGTGAGATTTCCAAATAAAATTTAAAGTAGAGAAACAATTTAATATCCATATAATTAAAAGGAATTAAGGTAAGAGTGTCATAATTTTATGTTTTCAGCTTCTAATCCTTCAGTCTAGCCTGAGTTCCTTAAGTCACAAAAATCCAAAATTATGGCCCCATCTGATAGTGGGTTATTTGCCTTGCATGTGGCTGACCCAGGTTCAATCCCTGATGTCCTACATGGTCTCCAGAGAACGTGTAGGAGTGATTCTTGAGTGAATAAGCCAGAAATAAGCCCCGAGTTTTGCGAGATATGGAAAAACAAACAAACAAACAAAACAAAAAACAAAAAGAATCCTTAAATCATCAGTGAACTAAAACAATATAAAAATAAATGAGTGGAGTTAGAAATAATACAGGAGGAATAGCACTTGCCTTGCAAGCAGATGACCCAGTTTAGAACCCCCTCTACCATACAGGGCTTTCCTGAGCACCAACAAAGGTCACGCTGGACATGACACAAAACCCACAAATAAATATATAATATAAAATATATATTATATAAACTTATATAAGTATATAACTTTATATCTATATATTATATATTTATATGTAAATAAATATCTACATAAAGAAACCAATGACAAATGTGGGGAGTTACAGAGATAGGTAATCTGAGGACTAAAGTGCATACTTTGCAGGTTCAATTGTTGACTTAACATGATCCCCTGAGTACCACCAGGTAGTGACCTCCAAGCATCCCCTATAACCATTGGATGTGGCCTTCCAAAAAAAGTCTAGATAGAGAATGTGAATGTGTTGTGTTTCTTTTTTATAGAACAAACTCTTTGTTCGGTTGAAGAAATAGCTCAATGGACTGTGGAGTATATGTTTTGTATGTTAAGAGATCAGTTTCTTTGTTTTGTTTTGTTTTGGTTTTAGTTTTTTTGGGTCACACCCGGCAGTGCTCAGGGGTTACTCCTGGCTCCACGCTCAGAAATCACTCCTGGCAGGCTCGGGGGACCATATGGGATGCCAGGACTTGAACCACCGACCTTCTGCATGCAAGGCAAATGCCTTACCTCCATGCTACCTCGTAGGCCCCCAGAGATCAGTTTCAATCCATACCATTTCCCTCAGGCACTTCCAGGAATGATTCCTAATGAACTGAGTTGTCATTGGCCACTGAGCCACAGTGGTTATAGATAAGAAACCAAAAACAAAGCAACACAATTGCTTCTACTTGTATTGTCATAATAATACTATCCCTTGGGTCTTGGGAGAAAGTATCTGTAGGCCCCACAAACTATAAAACGCCTAAAAATAAAATCATTCTGTTCTTCCAAGGTCATGAATATTAAAATTTTTTCTGGTATTAAAAAATAAATAAAAACCAGAGTAGATTGCCAATGTGACTGAGGAGGTATGGCACTTGTATGTGTGAAAAAGAAAAACACAATTCAAAAATATTTCTTTATGGAATGAATTATTTTAAAAGGGTAATTAGGACTCTAGACTTTCACCTGGACCTTGTACAGCACACTCAAACCTAAAAAAAACTTTTTTTTTCCTCTAAACGACTCTGAAAAATGCCTACACCTTCTTAGTTACTACTGAGAGAAGAAAACACTTCTATTTTGGTAATTTCACAGATCTCTCTCCCTAATTAGAGTTCCTATATTGTCTTGCCATCTGTCTCTGGGTTCTTCCCAAGCTGTGGTGAGAGAAGAGGTATTTGATGAACTCATCCTTTTAGTGGAAGTATAAATTCCACTTTAGGTTGATCAGGTTGAATTGTGTTTGAGGAAGACAAATGAACCCAGGGGTCTTCCTCTGCAACCAAAGAGCATTCTATTGGCTGTAGAGATTGATTTCAGTTTTCTATTGGAACATCTTATAACCAGTTTGCATAGAAATACTGCGTGAGAGGCATATCTATCTACTTTCTCAACTATTTATGTTTTCTCCTACTGTATTTAAAAGCTTGTATTTTTCTCTTTTATTCCTACTTTCTCTTAAATTGAGGCATTTAAGAAAATTTTTTCTATATTTATTTACAACCTTGTTTGGGTACCACGGACCATTCAAACCCAGTTATCTATTCTTTCATGTTCACTTACATAGTCTTCTACATCGTTCACAGAGATAGCCTTCTATAGTTTCTCCTGAGTATCTTCACTCTTTAAGTATGGTGAATAGAAAAACCTGTCTCTACTATTTAAGGGAGAACCATGAAGCAGATGCAGAGGAGAACTTATCTGAAAGGAGAGGCCACATGAAAAACAAAACCAAGGGTCAGACACACATAAGCACCTAGCTGACACTGTTTTTTGTTTTTGAGCCACACCCATTGACCCTCAGGGGTTACTCCTGGCTATGTGCTCAGAAATAGCTCCTGGCTTGGGGGAACCAAGAGATGCTGGGGATAGAACCGAGGTCCATCCCAGGCTAGTGCATGCAAGGCAGATGCCTAACCTCTAGCGCCACCGCTCTGGCCCCCTAGCTGACACTATTAAAATGCAAGAAGTACAGCTATACTTTCCTTTGAAATATTACTCATCAAGTACCAGATACAGACTGGTGCTACTGGAAACCCTCCAGCTTTGTCTGACTGCTCTAGTCTGTACCATGTAAAGAGGAGGAAAGATTTGATCTTCAACATGTGCTTGAATTACAAACCTTGTTATAATACTAGCCCTCAGGAATTATGATACTCTATATCTCTGCCCTCTGGATAGAGGTTATGCTGCAACTCCAATCAAGAGTGGAGATACAGGGTCGGAGAGAGCATGGAGATAAGACATTTGCCTTTCATGCAGAAGGTCAGTGGTATGAATCCTGGCACCCCATATGGTCCCCTGAGCTTGCCAGGAGCGATTTCTGAGCGCTGCCAGGTGTGACCCAAAACACAAAACTAACAACAACAACAAAAAGAGTGGCGATACATAATTTCCTTTAACCAAAAATGTGGCTGCAGAAACTGTGCCTGGTTGAGAGGCTAGGTCATACAAGACATTGTAACTTTACCTCTCATGTTTGTAAAAACTGGAGGTAGCTATAATGAAGACATGTTCATCTAATTTAGTGGAAGTAAGATTAGGAAAACTAGTATAGGTGTAAAACACTTGCTTTACATGTCATGGACCTTGGTATAGTCTTCAGAACTACAGAGCATCCCCTGAGCATTATTAAAAGTGGCCCGTGGTCACTGCCTTGCAAGCAGCAGATCCAGGACCTAAGGTGGTTGGCTCGAATTCTGGCATCCCATATGGTCCCCCTGTGCTTGCCAGGAGCTATTTCTGAGCAGATAGCCAGGAATAACCCCTGAGCACTGCCAGCTGTGGCCCAAACAACAACAACAACAAAAAGTGACCCCCGCCCCTGAACACCTCCAGGAGTGGCCCCAAACTCTCAAAAATAAAGCATAACTTAGTAGACTATGAAAGGGTATAAAAAGGAAAGCCAAGCCACCTCCACTAGAACCTATTACCAGTAGCTATCAACGAGAGTAAAATCATTTAGAACCCTTGTCAGTAGAAGATTGCAGGCATCTGGGAAATCCCAGAGAAAACTACAAAGATTCAAGGAATTCACATTCAGTGATTTTGGGAATGTAGACTGGTCCACCCTTTGTAGAAAACAAAATGGACATTTATCAAAAAATTAGAAATTGAGCTTCCATTCAACCCAGCAATACCACTGCTGGGAATATACCAGAGGGACCCAAAAACACAGTGCAGCAGCCCAAAAAATCAATGCAGAAAAGAATTTCGCACTACTATGTTCATTGTAGCGCTATTCACAGTAGCCAGAAACTGGAAACAACCCAAGTGCCTGAGAACAGGTGAGTAGATAATGAAACTGTAGTATATCTACACAATGAAATACTGGAAGTTATTAAGAAAAATGAAGTCATGAAATTTGTTTATATATAGATAGACATGGAGAGTGTCATGCTAAGTAAAAATGAGTCAAAGGGAGAGGGAGAGACACAGTATAATTACATTCATCTGCATGATATAAATAAAAACAATCAACTCTGTATCACACACTGACTTAATAATAGTTAAAAAATACTGCAGATTGTTTACCTGTGGCATCATAAGGAGGACATTATTTTAATTCACTAAAGTTTGCAGTGATATTCTAAGGATAATTGGGGTAGTGGGGAATACCCTGAGTCACATGGTCTGGATCACCAACCTCCCTACCCTAATGATGAATTCCAGTATACAATTTAGCCTCTGATTCCTTTTGACTGCTGCAATTATAAAGCAATAGTTTACACACAAACTTAGCATTACTTTCTGTAGAAGTTAGTGAGGGTCCTGCCACTAATAAGATGACTAATTAAGTCAATTTTGTGGCCTATTCAGTCAAGATAATAATGCTAAGTAATGGGAATCCTGTTTAGGAAACCCTCTAATTAGCAGGAGGTTTCTCTCCTGCCCATCTTCTCTTACTTAAATAGAATCTAGCAATAATTTTAAAAATTAAATACCTCATAGTTATTAGTAACATTAGATGAGATTACCTACATATAATATGTTGAGTTAATGTTAGCCTTGTTTTCTCAAGTAGATTTTTATGTAAAGTCCTTGCAAGTATTTAAATGAAGTCATATTCTTTAAAAATATTTTTATAAAATTTAAACTGAGAATGAGAAGCCCACGTTCTGTAACCCTCCAGAAACTTCTTCAGGGAGTTGTCATGGTAGTACTGAAAGATTACAGAGAAAATGGTGTAGGGCACTTTTTATGGGCTAGATCTGTAGGAGGGAAACACTGCTAACGATCATTTAAAATATTTTTGAGCAAACTTTCAATTTATGCTTTATAAAAGAAAATTGCTACTTTCAGTTACTTCTAAGACTGATTCTTTTTTTTTTCTTTTTTTTTTTCTCTTTATTTGGATATCTTGATTACATAAATGATTGTGATAAGGTTTCAGTCCTATAAAGATCACCCCTCTTCACCAGTGCAACATTCCCGCCACCAAAGTCCCAAATCTCCCTCCATCCCACCCCACCCCCACCTGTACTCCAGACAGGCTTTCCAGTTCCCTCATTCATTCACTTGATTATGGTAGTTCTCAGTGTAGTTATTTCTATAACTGTGCTCACCACTCTTGTGGTGAGCTTCATGGAGTGAGCTGGTGTTCCAGCTCTCCTCTAATTGTCTCTGAGGATTGTTACAAAAATGACTTTTATTTTTCTTAAGACCCATAGATGAGTGAGACTATTCTGCGTCTCTCTCTCTCCCTCTGACTTATTTCACTGAGCATGATAGATTCCATGTACATCCATGTATAGGAAAATTTCATGACTTCATCTCTCCTGACGGCTGCATAATATTCCATTGTGTATATGTACCACAATTTCTTTAGCCATTCGTCTGTTGAAGGGCATCTTGGTTGTTTCCAGAGCCTGGCTATTGTGAATAGTGCTGCAATAAATATTGGTGTGAGGAAGGGGTTTTTGTATTGTATTCTTGTGCTCCTAGGGTATATCCCTAGGAGTGGAATAGCTGGGTCGAATGGGAGCTCAATTTCCAGTTTTTGAAGAAACCTCCATATCGCTTTCCATAGAGGCTGTACTAGACGGCATTCCCACCAGCAGTGGATAAGAGTTCCTTTCTCTCCACATCCCCGCCAGCACTGATTGTTCTCATTCTTTGTGATGTGCGCCAATCTCTGTGGTGTGAGGTGGTATCTCATCGTTGTTTTGATTTGCATCTCTCTGATGATTAGTGACGAGGAGCATTTTTTCATGTGTCTTTTGGCCATTTGTATTTCTTTTTTATCAAAGTGTCTAAATTTCAAACTTGCAATATAAAGATAGTCATCTAAAATATTGGTTTTATTCTGATACAGCACAACAGAAACTTTGATAGAGAAAGGACACAAAAATGACATACATGTTAAGTTACTTAGAGTAGCTGTGAGGATTAATGAGATAATAGGGCAGTAGAAATGCTAAAAGAAAAATAAGTCACTCTAAAACTTAGAAAATGCCCACTAAAGATTTAAAATTTTATGAAAGTATATGATATATATGTCATAAATTTCTCCAATAGGAATAATGAGTATAATAAATAAAAATAATCCACTTTGGGGAGCTATAAGGAAATAATTATTTTAATTGAATTAGGGAGTTTTACCTTGATAATTGCTTCATATTACTGAAATTCCAACTGAGTTGTCAAGAAAGTATATTAAGAGTGAAGCATGTTCTTTAATAAGAACAAGATGAGAATTCTCTAGATTCAAAGACCATGACACAAATCTGGAATATTTTTTAAATCAGCATTTAAAAAGTAGTAAGGAAAGTATTCTCTTCAGTTGTAGTAATTCAGACTGTTATGTCTAGCTACTATAGACTGGATGACTTAGATTTATTTCTCATTGTCCTGAAGATTTGTAAATCCAAGATTAATGTGCCATAAACTCAGTTTCTCTTAAGAATTCTCTTCTTACTGATATTTTCACATAGTTAATGAAGAAATAAAGGGGCAAACAAAAAAGGAAAAGAAAGTGAGGTACGGTAGGAGAAGGGAGGGAGGGAAGTAGGGAACATGAAGGGAAGAAGAAAGGAGGGTTGTGGAAACAAAGAGAAGTAAAAGGGGGGGAAAGTTGGAAGACAATGGTAGGATGTGGGAGTAAAAGAACAGAATGGAAGGGGCAAAAGGAAGGGAATGGGAGGGAAAAGAAAAAGAAGGGTAGAGAAGGGGGGAAGGCTAGGCAAAGGGAGAGATGGAAAAGGGAGTGGAAGAGAGTGCATTAATTCTGCAAATAGGGTTCCCATTCTCATTATCTAAGTGCTTCTCAAAGGCATTTCAAGTGTCATCACATCAGGAATTAGAGTTTCAGCATATGATTTTGAAGGGATACAAGCATTCAGTCCACAGTTGAAAGGTTATTATAACAGATAGTATTTTCTAGGAATGGTCACAATAATATTTCTTGCCTGACATACTCTTTCCATACTCTTTGGAAAGAGTGTGTCAGGCAAAAAAAAAATGCTATTTTTCCTATGAAAAGATATAGTTTACTCCTTAAACGTAAGCAGACCTCTGTGACTGCCTCAGATAACTAGTGCATTTTACTCAGTGGTGTTCTATCTGCCAAGAAATAAAATTTTAAAATGTTTTATTGATATCTGGAACCATGTTTATTTGTCAAAATGGGGAAGTACAAACATTCTACAAAGCATAAAATAGCTTGCCACAAAGAGCTCTGTGCTTCAGGATCAATATGCAGAGCTGAGCAACACTGATAGACCATAATAAAAGAGATGCTTTATGGCTCTCTGGACTGAGCTATGAAAAGCAATACAAATTCTGCCTAGTGTGCACTTGTAGTACATTGGCACCTGAAGACTCAAGTAATACCAGAATAAGATTATCCTGGGAAGGCAGAGGACCACAGATCATTCCAGATCTAAAGCTACAAGCAGCTTCCTCCCAGCTTTTCTTGTGCTCCTACAAGCTTGCATGCTAGTTAACTCTTAGCATTTCTCCCAAGAATTTCACAAAAGGGAAATATATAACATATACTGAACTTAACATGAAGTGAACTTGTTAAGAGTTCCTAAGGAAAGTGCTAGTGGGAAATTTTCAGGAGTGTCAAGAATAGAACGTTGCAGGTGTGACCTTGTCAATGTGCAAGACCTTAGCAGACATCTGCTTGTCCTCTTCTTACCTCTTTTATGAATGAGAAGTGGCTTCTTTCTGAACACACGCAACAAAAAGGCAATGACAATAGAGAAACTAAGATGGGAAAGCACCTAAACCCTATCTCTTAGAATTGACTGAAGTCCCAGGCAAACATTACCACCAACCCAACCAGTACTGATGTGCCATCTTGTAATGAATTCTCCAGCCCTCAATCAAGTCACCTCAGCTGACGTTGGGTCAAACAGAGATGAGTCATCCTTTCTGAGTCCTGTTTTTACAGAAGAATCATACATGGCTTATTTTTTAGTTCACTGAGTTTGAAGGTGATTTACTGTATCATACAGCAATGCAATATCATTTTCTTGTTATCTACACATCTGTCAATCCACCCATCACTTATTCATCCTTCTATTCCGAATAGATTGCAGAGATCTGCACATTTATAAATACTACTGTGTGCTTAGTACATTTTTGTAGTTTATTCTCAAATGCCTTATTATATAATAAATAGAGTTCAAAATGAGTAGGGTCTATAGGCAGCAATATATATTGTTCAGGAGTCCTTTTCTTTTTCTCAGATTTTATTTTTACTTAAATTCCTTAATTGCATTACTGTGAGATACAGCTACAAAGTGTTTGAGATTGAACTTCAGTTATCCAATATCCAACACCATGTGCATATTTCTTGAAACCAATATCCCCACTTTCCCTCCTGCCCTCTTCTTTGCCTGCCTCTCTAGCAAATATTTTTCTCTCTCTTCCTGTTTTTAGTTTTAGACATTGTGCTTTAAATATTGTTACTGAAGTGGTATCAGGCATATCACTTCACCCAGGAGTCCCTTTTTTTAGTTATAGTGTCTTAGTAGCATCAAAAGAGTTATAGGTGAATCTGACATGAATAAATTCTATAGTTCTTAAACTAGTAGTATTACCATTTGAAGATAAATTGGAACTCTAAGATTGATGATGATAATATGAGTATAATAATACTTTCATTACACTTCTGAAATAAATTTGTTGCCATAAGTAAAATAACAACGATGTTTTTAATGAATCCATTGATATAGAGCTATCTATATAGCAGAAAAAGTAAAAACTTTTTCCTGGAGAAAATTAAAATTAGTCAAATATATTTATATAAAGGCTTTTATATTTATCTGGAACTTTTTTCTTTAAAGAAGTTTTTTTTTAAGATACCATGTTCGTGTAAGAAACTAAAGATCAATCCATAACTAACATCTTAGACAAAAGTCAATTCAAAGTGGATTAAAGACCTTAAGATTAGACCTGAATCCATAAAATTAATTGAGGAAAACATAGGCAGAACTCTCCACCACTTAGACCTCAAAGTGTCTTTGATGATAGTAAAGGCTATAACAACAAATCGAAATAAATGGGACATCAAACTAAAAAGTTTCTGTATGGCAAGAGAAACACAGGCTAAAATTAAAAGATAGTTAACTGAATGGAAGAAAATTTTTATACTTAACACATCAGATAAAGGTTTGACAACAATGAGATATCATCTTACACAGTGATGATGGCACATGTCATAAATAATTGGAACAATCTCTGTTGTCAGGAATGTGGTGAGAAAGGAACTCTCTTCCTATGCTGGTGGGACTGCTACCTTGTCTAACCCTTATAGAAAACAGTATAAAGAGTTCTCAGTAAACTCAAAATTGAGTACCGTATGACCAGCAATCCCTCTTTTGGATATCTATCCTAGGACATAAAAACATTCATCCAAAAGGATGCATGTACACCGCTACTCATTGTAGCACAAAGTACAATAGCCAAGACTTGGAATCAACCTAGATGTTCAACAACAGACGAGTGGATCATGAAGATGTGGTACATATATACAATGGAATACTACATAGCTGTAAGGAATGATGCAATCATGCAATTTTCAGCAGCATGGATGGAACTGGAAGATATTAAGTGAAGTAAGCAAGAATAATAAGAATACAGAATATCACAAATATGTGGTATTTAGAATAACTGCATAAAGAAATGCAATAGTCTCAATGGAACTTGTCTCAAACACTCTTGACCCAGAGTGTACAGTGAGGAGAAGAAAAGAAACTGAGTGAAAGAGGAACAACACAAATATGAAAGTGATCGCAGGTAAATTGTTAGTTAAAAAATAAGGGCAGAAACACGCCAAAGACAACAACAGGTGAAATCAAGAGACACAAAATTCAACAATCTAAACTTAAAATGTGCCTGTTATACTGACAGACTGGGAGTGCAAGGAGGGTGATATAGGATGCACTTGGGGAACATTGGTGGAGAGAGGTGAATACTGATTCATTGTATGTCTGAAACCCAATTAGGAAAGACTTTGTAAATCACAATGGTTTCAATGAAATATTTTTTAAAAATAAAAACTTGAAGGCTTTCAAAACCTTAAAAATAGAAATAAATAGGACGGACCGCGGTTCGATCCCCCGGCGTCCCATATGGTCCCCCAAGAAGCCAGGAGCAACTTCTGAGCGCATAGCCAGGAGTAACCCCTGAGCGTCACAGGGTGTGGCCCAAAAACCAAAAACCAAAAAAAAAAAAATACAAATAAAAATAAGTAAAAGAAGAAAGAAAAAGAAAGTAAAGAAAGAAAGAAAGAAAGAAAGAAACAAAGAAAGAAAGAAAGAAAGAAAGAAAGAAAGAAAGAAAGAAAGAAAGAAAGAAAGAAAGAAAGAAGAAAGAAAGAGAAGAGAGAGAAGAAAGAGAGAGAAGAAAGAGAGAGATGATGTGAGGACTGTCTGGCTGCAACATCTGTCACCTCATTTATTACCAGGATTGATTCTGCTGATCTGGCTGGTTAGGAGAGTGTCCTTTCACTGCTCCACAAATGAGTGCAATTATTCGATGTCTATCCCTCTCCCTGACTCATTTCACTCAACATAATACTCCATATCCATCCATGTATAAGCAAATTTCATGCCTTTATTTTTTTTTCCTAACAGCTGCGTAGTATTCCTTTGTGTAGATGGACCATGTTTCTTCATCCGCTCATCTTTTTTTCAGGCACTTGGAGAAGCCAAATTATTTTAGACTTAATTGAAATGATCTATATTAAAACAAAGTCGGGGGGGGGAGTGCGGAGATAGCATGGAGGTAGGGCATTTGCCTTGCATGCAGAAGGATGGTGGTTTGAATCTCGGCATCCCATTTGGTCCCCAGAGCCTGCTAGGAGTGATTTTGAGTGTAGAGCCAGGAGTGATCCCTGAGTGCTGCTGGGTGTGACCCAAAAACCAGACAAATAAATAAATAAAATAAAACAAAAACAGGGTTAGAGAACAGCTCAAAAGGACAGAGGAAAGCCTCCATTCTGAGTCCTAGGTTCCATTCTCAACTGTGCAGCTTTACTGACACCTAAGAGAGATTCAGTGAATTGCTGAGCCTCGGTGGGCCTTGCACGCAGGAGGTAAGGGGCTGAGTCCCTGACATTTTCCAAGAGATTCCCACCCCCATCCCCATCCTCAATGGCATTCACATGTGGGACTCATCACTCAACTGCAAAGAGCAAAGGCAGTTAAGGACTTTCTTCTAGAACTTTGAAAGAGTACACCTGAAATGAACAGACACATAAAAGCAGGGATCAAGTTGGCTTTAAGAACTGGAGCCCTTGTGAAACGTTTGGCTGCCCATCGGCACCATGAGAAGTGGGGTGGCCACAAAAACCAAGCGCCACTTGGTAGATTAGACTATTATCATTATCATATGGTATCATTTATAGTTATTACAACATATAATTATGATTATACAATATATCATAATATATTGATTGTGCCCTACCCTAGGGTGTGACCTGGCATTCTGCCCCCACCCTAGGGTGGTACCTGATTCTGCTCCCACCATTGGGTGGTACCTGATCCCACCATTGGTTGGTATCTGATTCTGGGGCATAAAAACAAGGGTCTATGGAAGGCGGGGGGCTTTTTGTCCTGGACCTATTCTTAGGCCTTTTGGCTTCGGCCTCTTCACAGAATAAAGAGCTGTTTTCTTCGGAAGTCTGACTGCCTGTTGGCTTTCTTCCCGCATTCACCTCAGAACCGCCGGCTGAACAGGGGAACAGACGCGTGGTCCGAGCTGGAGGAGAAAGGCCTCATCCTCCATCCCTCCGTCAGTCAACCTCTTCAGGGGCTGACTTGCAACAGAATATTATGTATAATTATTAGTCTATTATATATTATGTTAATTGATATGGTTATATTCTATAATAAATATAAAATTATAATTGTATATACATTGTATTATATTATATTAATATATACATATATTGATCAATATTAATATTTAATATGATTGATGATCAATTATTAATCAATCAATGTATTATATATGTTATGATCTGAATATTATAATGTGATATGTTGGTATATTAATTATGATTATATTATTACTATACTAACAGTCCCGTCAACGTCTGAAATACAGAGCTTCAATAATGGCCACAAATTCCACTCGCTCACCTCTCCTCCAAGGACCCATCTCTTAACACTTCAATCTACCCCTGCGGTTCTCTCCTGGACCAAAAGTGCCCTAAAGCCTCCCAAGACCATCACCATAGAACGCCTGGATCCACAAAGGGCGCCCGGAAGACAAAAATGTTGTCATCTGCGGCGCTCGACCAATAGCGAGTCAGCTTTTAGCCTCGTGACCCAGCATGGGCCTGTTGATTGGTGAGTTCGCGGCCAAGCCCCGCCCCCTGCCTGCCTGCGACTCCACCAATCGCGGCCCGGCGTCCGGAGTCTCGCGAGCGCGCGTGCGCGCGCGTCTCGCGGGCGGGAGCGGTTTAAGATGGCCGACGGCGCCTCTTCCGCTTCCTCGGCGGCTTCCAGCCCCAGGGGCCGTGCGGACGGAGAAGATGCGCTTCCCCTGGAGGAAGAAGCGATGGCGCACAAGACCGGAGACGTCCAGGAGGATCAGTTCAGCGACCTGGAATTGCAGGAGGGCCGGGTTCCCGTGAGGAGTGCCGAGGAGGAAGCCCGGGCCCCGTCGGTGGTGGCCGAGGCGGAGGCGCTGGCGGCCGGCTGGATGCTCGACTTCTTCTGCCTCGCCCTTTGCCGCGCTTTCCGCGACGGCCGCCTGGAGGATTTCCATCGCACCCGGGACTGCGCTGAGGGTGCGTCAGGGGCGCCAGGGCTTTCTCTGCGCAGGCGCGTCGCACCAGTCTCCCATGAATATTTTTAATTTTTTATTTATTTTTCTTTTTCATTTTCCTCCTTTGCCCATGTCAGTTGGCCTTTTGTTTTGTCTTCTCCTGCCCCCCTTAAACGATGCAAAAATTTGGGCCACTTGGGTCCTTATATTCTATATCATTATTAGATAATATTAGACAGACTGCAACCTTTTTTTTTTTGTGCAAAGGCATACTTTTTTTTTTGTTTTTCCATGAAAAGAAGAAATCATGAGGCACACCCCATGAGAAAATGTTAAAATATATATTTTAATATTATTTATAATTATTCATATAAGTTAATATAGACTGCAACCTTTTTTTTTGTGCAAAGGCATACTTTTTTTTTGTTTTTCCATGAAAAAAAGAAATCATGAGGCACACCCCATGAGAAAATGTTAATATATATTTTAATATATATTATTTATAATTATTCATATAAGTTAATATATAGTCATTTAAAATGTTAAATATATATATATAATTTTAACTCTGTGCCTATGAGTGACTCTAGATAACAAGTCATGCTCTTGATTAGGAATCAAAGAAACCCAGACATTGTTTTTGAGCCTGACTTTATTAGGAAGGCATCTAATGATGGGTCTGTTGGTGAACCGAAGTTGCATGTGAGGGATGCAATTGGAGGTTTTTTCCCTCCACGGCACACCAGACAACATATATATGTGTATATTGACAATATTATGACTATATATTTTTCTATAAGATATATATCTTCACGGCACAGTGGTTGAGAAACGCTGGCTTAGAGAGAACTGAAAGCCACTTGGAATTCTTGGAAAGGCTTCGAAGTTTTTGGGAAGGCCTCATTTGAGAGGAAGCTGAAATGATCCATGGTGGTAACTGTGACTTACTAGCATTGTGAACCTCAAATTGAGCTCTTGGGTCTAAGGGGTGTGTGTGTAGGGCTCATGGATATTTCTGCACATAGGAGCAGACATTGCTTGAGTATCTCTGCACAACATATAGTTGTTGGTTCTGTAGTGTACAGCAGTATCCAGGTAGCCAAGACTCCAGTGATAAGGGTCTGAGATTATCCTGGAGAATAGCTGAGGGCTACAGATGATCCGAGCTCTAAAGCCAAAAACTGTCTCTTTTCAGCTCTTTTATCATGCTCTTAATAGAGGGCTGGCCAAAGAGTGCAAAATAAGTCATATCCTTAGCCAACGGAATATGAGATATTAAATGCCTTTGAGTTAATAATGATATTAAATCCACATGCAGGAAACCTCCCATGCAGGAAAATTTAAATCATTGATAGAAACTCCCTCTGCCCTCAAGGTGTGCCTGTTGTGGGCCTTGCACAGTGATTGTGTGGCAGGGGTAAGGAGCATTACCTTCATAACAGGAATTAAATACCACTTCCTAAGGTGATTGAGGAAGGGTGGTTTATATTTTTGGCCCCACACAGTGCTTTTGGAGGTCACTCACTTTTGCAGAGCTCCTGGCACTTTGTGGTGATGGGGATCATCCCCCAACTCCCTGAATGCAGAGTGTGCCATGCCTTGAGGCATCTTCTTAGCCTAAATTTCACCTTTATCACTGTTCAGAACCTTTGAGTCCAGTTGTCATTAAGAGAAAAATATCAGACATAGCCCAATAGAGGGACAGAATTATGAAAGTACCAGTTCCCACCCAACTTCCCTATTAATAAATCTCCACCCCATATTTCCAACCTGGGGTGGGGATTTATTTTACACACCATCAAGAAGACATTAAGTAAAATCTCAGATATTCTAACAAAAGCATGAATTTTATTATTGACATCAATATTGATTCATTCATTTATATAATATGTATGTATATGTATACATATAATATATAATAGTATAAACTGTTAATAGGGAAGTTGGGTGGGAACTGGTACTTTCATAATTCTGTTGAAGCTCACTTAAAGTAATTGAACAGTAGGATTAAAGACAGTATTCAAACCCCTTAGTTTTTAATAATAAGGACATTGAAACTCAGAAACTATTTCTTTTTTTTTTTTTTTTTTTTTTTTTGGTTTTTGGGCCACACCCGGCGATGCTCAGAGGTTACTCCTGGCTGTCTGCTCAGAAATAGCTCCTGGCAGGCACGGGGGACCATATGGGACACCCAGATTCGAACCAATCACCTTTGGTCCTGGATCAGCTGCTTGCAAGGCAAACGCCACTGTGCTATCTCTCCCCAGGCCCAGAAACTATTTCTTAACTTGTGTTGCTTAACAGTGATGGTAGGAAATTATGTATCTAGTATTGACTTGTTGCTTTTTTTTTTTTTTTCTTCCTTTCTTGTTAATCCCCTCAATTCTGAGGATCCAGCACTGGGCCTGTTGCTTTAATCTTTACATTTCTTTATTTTAAGACTCTTTTCCACTTTTGTTGTATGGAAGGGTTATTTATATAGCTCATGTTCTAGCTCATTGATTCTGTCCTCAGCATGTTACTCTTCTTGTGAAGTTTGCCAGTAAGTTTTTCATTTTGCCTACAAAGTTTTTCAGTTGTTATTTCTGTTTGAAGTTTTCTTATTTCTACATTCATATCCTCTTAAACTTTTTGTGGTTTCTTTGAGTTTCTTGAACATCCTCAACATTTCTAAAAAGCGACATAGTTGGATCTTCAGGACTGCCATCTTCATTCATTAAGCATGTTGGGATTCTGGATTGCTTTCCACTGTGACCTTTGCAGTGTGCTGGTGTTTTTTTCTGTGTGTATGTGGGGGGGGGGGTAATAAATAATTTCTCATGCCCCAATACTGAGGTGAAAGGGAAAGCTGGTGTGGAACAGGCCCAATGCTGGAAATAGAGAACCAGTCTTTATTGGGAAGATGGTCCCCCTCTAAGGGTGGAGAGCAGTTTGGGGTTAGAGGATATCTCCAGAGATTCTTCCTGCACAGGTTTGATCTCTGATATCCCATTTGGTATCTCAACCTGTCACTAATGATTTCTGGGTATAGAGGCAGCAATAAGCACTGCTGACTCTGCCCCATCCCCCCATAAAGCTTCCTAAGCCAAAAAAAAAAAAAGAAAAGAAAAGAAACCTCATAGTTTTAATATTGACAATAACTAAATATTTTATGAAATGTTATTAAAAGTATAGACTAAACTTATAATTATTGCTAAATTGATACCTTTACAGTTGACCGGAATTTCTCTTTACATTACTATAGATGTTACACCTGAAAGTAATTTGAAATTGTACTTGCATACTGATATTTGTAAACTTTTATTTTGTAAGGAAAAGTATTTATGATGATGATAGCTGTCTATCGAGTATAGAAATCTTAATTCATAGTAACTTGGTTGTGATTATAACAAAAAATACTTAGAGACACTACTGGATCAATTTCATTAGTTTTCTTAAATTTTCCTTTTGTTCTGTTCCAGCTGTTATTCATGGACTCTCCAGTCTAACAGCTTCTCAACTGAAAACTGTATACATATGTCAGTTTTTGACTAGAATTTCTGCAGGAAAAGCCCTTGGTAAGTATTTTAAATTTATTGTTTTTTTGTGTTTTGTGTATTATTGCCATACTCAGTGATCTCCTGGCTTACTCCTGGCTCTGTGTTCAAGGGAAATCTAATCTTGGTTATGTGCATGCAAGGCAAATGCCTTACCCACTGTACTATCTGTCTGGCAGCATACTCAGATTTTATGTGATCTGTTTCTTTGTTTTTATCTAACGGAAATATATCAGTTGTTGACTTAAAGATAAGACAGTCAGAAGAAACATGGAGGATATCAGTTGTGTTTGAATCTCCTATGTATATTTGGCATACTCATATATAAAGTAAATAAAAAGGGAACCAGACAGGTAGGTAGGTCAGAGGTCAGGGCCACATATATCTCATGCATAAAACCCATAATTTGATCCTTAGAATTAGTGCTCTGAGCATCACCAGGTGATGAGGAGCCCTGAGTGTGCTTAGGAGATAACCCCTCTCCAAAATGTAAATAAATTGTAAAAAATAATTCCCACTTTGATAGAGCTGTGTTTCTTAATCTTTACCCTGTTTTACAATTACTAGAGAACTTACTAAGGTTCAGAATGCTGAGTGTCTTTGGTTTCTGTTATGGTTGAGGGACACTGGAAGTGTACAATGCCCAGGAATGCATTTCGGTCAGTTCCCAGGTACTGGTAATGCTGGAATTGTAATTACACACTAAATCAAGGGTCTCAAACCCTCCTCCGTACAACATTTTGTGGCCCTGCCCTAGAGGAATCTTGTTTTGCTTTGTTTTGTTTTAGTTGTTTGGGTCACACCCCCAATGTTCAAGGCTACTACTGACTTTGCACTCAAGGGTAACCCCGACTTTGCCTCCTGCGACCCCAGGTAAATTGAGTTTGAGACCCCTGCACTAAAAGAACTCCATCTTAGAGATTTCACTTCAAATTTGTCATTGGTTAGTTCATGGTGATTGCTGTACACATTTTTTTGCTGGCAATCATTTGGTGTCTTATATTTGAACTTTATATAACACAGAATTATAGAAAGGAGTATGATTTATATCTTCCTTGCTCTATAATTCTTTTAATCAGTTAATTTAATCCACAGCCATGTTCAAGAGCTATTCTTTGCTCTGAACTCAGGAATGACCCCTGACAGTGCCCAGGTAACTGTAGGCAATTTTGAGGCTCCAATTGTCAGCATGCAAAACTAGCACTTTTACTGTTGTACTGTTACTTCAAATCCCTTAAGTCTTTTCTGTAACAGAGAAGACTACACAGTTTATCGATAGTGACTGGTATTTACAGTTCGATCATATAAAGGATGTGTTGATCAAATAGTTGCATGCTATTTAAAATATTCTCTCAACAGTTCTGAGTGGTAAGCAGTCCTTACATGAAAGTGCTTACTTCTGGGGCCGGAGAGATAGCATGGAGGTAAGGCATTTGAGCCTGCCAGGAGTAACCCCTGGGCGCTGCCAGGTGTGACACACACACAAAAAAAGGAAGTGCTTACTTCTAAAATATGTTCTGTTACTGTATTTTCCGGCGTATAAAATGACTTTTGAAACAAAAGTCAACCGAAAATCGGGGGTCGTCTTTACTCTGAGTATATCCTGAAAAATGTTTCAATATGCTGTTAGACGAAAATTGTTTGAATATTGCCACAAAACGAATTTTCCAACTCGATCTTGCACCAATCACTGCAAGGCTGCTGGACCTCCTCTCTAACTCAGCCAATCCAAGCAGGCTTTTGATGCATGCAAATTAGACAATGTTCTGGACCCAAATCTACACTGTCAAAAGCCTGCTCAGATTGGCCAGAGTCAGAGAGGAAGTCTATGACAGTAGAACCTCTGAACCTTTGCTTGTTGTGATTGGCTCACTGTGGTACATGAGCACAGGAACACATGCAGCACATGCAGCACAGGAACGTTCTGTCTGATACAGCGAATATAGGCCTAAACCTATGTTTTAACTGCAAAATTAGGGGGTCGTCTTATACGCCAGCAAATACGGTATATTTTCCTATCTTTGTCCTATCTTTGTCACCTCACTAATAAGGTCTTAATCATGTCAAATGTATGTTGGAGTGAGACTAGGTTTAAAATTAATAGCAGTTCACTATGCTTTTATACCTACCATTTCCCCCTCATCCCTTGTAATCTTTTCTGCAAAAAGGGCAGAAGAAAAATATTAAATTTTACCCTTTTTGCAGTTTCTTAATTGTAATAGCACAGGATCAGTTATTAAAAATCAATTGATTTATATGCATCACTGGGTGTGACTCCAATTAAGTTATTCCCCTTTAAATGACCTGAGTGAAGCAGCATTTAATTTTTATTTTATTTTATTTTTGGTTTTTGGGCCACACCCAGTGACACTCAGGGGTTACTCCTAGCTATGCGATCAGAAACCGCTCCTGGCTTGGCGGACCATATGGGCTTCAGGGATCGAACTGCAATCCTTCCTAGGTCAGTGTGTGCAGTGCAAAAGCCCTACCACTTGCGCCACTGCTTTGGCCTCTATTTTTTTGGTTTTATTTTGGGACCATACCCAGCAATGCTACCCAGAACCCAGGGGTTACTTCTGTTTCTATTCTCAGAAATTACTCCTGGCAGGCTCAGGGGACCATATGGGATGCCGGGGATCGAACCCAGGTCGGCCGTGTGCAAGGCAAACTCCCTACCCACTGAGCTATCTCTGTGGACCCTAAAATTTTATTTTTGGTGCCTGAATAATAACTTAGTGATTAGGGCACATACTTGCCTTGCTCATGGCTGACTATGTTCAATCCCTGGAAGCCTATGAAATAAAAGATTCTCAAAGAATTACCCGAGAATGGGCCCTGGTAACCTGCTTCAAAAACAAACAAAAATTTAATTTTTATTTATGGGCCGGACATGTGGCTCAGTAGTAGATACCCACCTCACACATGTGAGACCATAGGTTCATTCTAGCACTAAATAATATTTTATTTTTACTTAGATTTTCAAGTAGGTGATCCTCATATGAGCAGTGGGGATAGGTGATAACCACCTACTCAGTTGAAAATCTATATACAGCATTTGACTTTCTCCAAAATCAACACTCTTGGCTAGAAGCCGTATATACTATGTGATATAAACACATTACATGTCATGTGTTTTATATATAAAACATATAAACACATATTATATATAAACATGCTTTATATACTGAATTTCTAAAGTAAGCTAGAGAAAAAGTGTTAAGAAAATCCTTGTATAGTACTGTAATCTGTGTCTGAAAATTCTCTGCCATTATCATTGATTTTTTGTTGTTATTGTTTTTGTTTTTTGGGTCACAGTGGATCTCAAAGGTTACTCCTGCCTCTGCACTTAGAAATCACTCCTGGTACACTCATGGTATGCCAGGATTTAACGGGGGTTGACCACCTGCAAGGCAACTGTTCTGCCTTCTCTGCTTTTTTTTCTAACCCCTCATTATCTGATGCACATCTTCATTTCTACCCAAAAGATTTACTGTTATTCTCCACGATATGTCAGAACAATCATATGCTTTAATCTTCTGACAATCTTTTTGTGTGTGATTAAAGGTCCCAACTCAACTAACTGTGCCTAGTAGTTCTTTTTTTGTTTGTTTGTTTTGGGGGGGCCACAGTCGGTGACACTCAGGGGCTATTCCTGGCTATGCACTCAGAAGTTGCTCCTGACTTGGGGGACCATATGGGACACTGGGGGATCAAACCGCGGTCCATCCTAGGCTAGCGCTGCCAAGGCAGATGCCATACCACTCAGATCCCATTGTTTTGATATTTGGGTCACACCCGGTGGCAACTCCTGGCTCTGTGCTCAAAAATCGCTCCTGGCAGGCATGGGGGACAATATGGGATGCCAGGATTCAAACCACCGCCTGTCCTAGATTGGCTGCGTGCAAGGCAAACACCCTACCACTGTGCTGTCTCTCTGTCCCCTGTGCATAGTAGTTCTAAGGGTGGGTACATAATACTTTCAGTGTACATTGGTTGGTAATCACTCCATTATCATTTATAGTAGAAACTGCCATATATTTGGGAAGAGGGAGGTGAAATTTGGACCTACCCATAGGAGCTTAGTGCTCTATTCCTATGTAATACTGTATTTAGGGATCACACTTGGTGATGCTCAGGGGACCACATATAGTGCCAGGGATTGAACTGAAGTCAGTATTCAGGGATCACTCAAAATTGCTCAGGAGAGCATCTGCAGTGCTGGAGTTGAACTAGGATCAACCATGTACAAGGCAAGCACCAAAACCCTTATACTCTTCCTGGTCCCTTTTTTCTTTTTCTTTTTTTTTTTTTATTTTTCCTTTTGCTAATCAGGACTTACTCCTGTCTCTATAGTTAATGATCACTCTTCGTTGTTCTTGGGGAGCCATATGGAGGTCTGGGGATTGAACCCAGTTGGCCTTGTGCAAGGCTAGTGCCTTGCCCAAGGACCCCATTTTTTCCATTTTTAGTGTTAATTTTTTGTTTGATTTTTGAGCAACACCTGCAAATGCTCAGAGCTTACTCCTGACCCAGTGATCACTGCTGGCGTGGGTTGGGGGACTGTAGAGGTTGCTCATAAGCAAATCCTGGGTCTGCAGCAGCATGCAAGGCCAGTGTCCTATCCACTGTATTATTTCTCCAGCCTCTCTTTTTATTTTTTTTTTCAGCTTCTCTTTATTTTTTATTTTATTTTATCTTTTATTTTTGGGCCATCCCTGGCAGCACTCGGGTCACTCCTGGCTCTGTGCTCAGAAGTATCTCCTGGCCGGCTCGGGGGACCATATGGGATGCTGGAGATCAAACCTGGGTTCGTCCTGGGTTAGCTGCATGCAATGCCCTACCACTGTACTATTGTTCCTGCTACCTCAGCCTTTCTTTTTAATGTTGACTTTAATTGGGAAATTAGCAACAACAAAAAGTTGTTTATCTAAACTTCCATGTGTATAAATGTAGCGCTTGGCATATGTACTCTGTAAATAGGTAAGTTAATTTTTTTATTTATAAAAGTGACAAGTAAAAGTCACTTTGCCTTCTAAATTACATATTTTTGTTCTACTTTTAAAAGATGCACAGTTTGACGTTGATGAGCGAATCACACCCTTGGAATCAGCCCTGATGATTTGGTCTTCAATTGAAAAGGAACATGACAAACTCCATGGCGAAATTGAGAATTTAATTAAAGTCCAGGTACAAGTATCACTTTGTGTAATGATTATTTGTAAAATTAAGCTGTACTATCCAGCAATATTGGTTATCTGGTGCATGGAGCGGAGAGATTGAGACATGCTGCCAACTAATAGTCGTAATTTTATTAAGTTCCTTAAGCCTTTTATATTCTACTTGCCAGGGTCTGCCTGACAAGACCTGCATAGCTAGATCTGTTGTGGTTAATCAAAAGGGGAGTTAAACATGAGGTAAGAAAGTGATTCATGAAGAGTTAAACTTGAAGGCCATAGAGGAAGGGAGCAAAGATGTAGATGTCTGCCTGTGCAGGAGGACTAAGTAGTTATGAATGCCTGCACAAGCAGCATCCTGTACAGGTTGTCTGAGGCACAGTCTGGCCATTATCATGGAGCATTGGCTCTATATGTGCCGTGCCATGTCATCTAAGGATGCTATTCCAAGATTTTTAGTCCTAATTCTAGAGTATTGTCATAGGCAGCTATTTCTAAATGCTGGAATAGAGTGCCTCTGTCAGATATGCTCTTCCCCACAAAAAAAAAAAAAAAAAAAAAAGAACAATACCATTTATGATCAATACACTTTAGAGTGTATTTAGTATGGTTGTCTTTAGAAATAAATGTACTAAGAGCTGGGACTTGTTTTTCACCTTTGCAGGTGGGGGGGGTCACACCCAGCGACGCTCAGGGGTTACTCCTGGCTCTGTGCTCAGAAATCGCTCTTGCTATCTTGGGGAACCATGTGGAATGTCAGGAATGGAACCGGGTCTGTCTTGAGTCGGCAGCGTGCTAGGCAAATGCCCTACCACTGTGCTATCACTCTGGCCCCGGCCCCTTCTATGTCACTTAAGAGTCTACTGCCACCACTTTAGGAAATATACATTTTTTGAAGTATCACCAGTTTACAAGAACTAGTGGTTTTTGCTATGCTGGTTTGTATTTAAAAATTATTAATACCAAAAAAAAAAATTAAACAGTATATCACTGAGAGAAATTAGCAGGTTTGTGTTAGTTGATTTGGGGAGTAGGGGGATGGCTAGGAGCTATGTGTTGCCAGGGGTCTAACCTGGGTGTCCTATGCAGGCAAAACTATACGCTCAGTCTGTAGAGCAATCTATCTAGACTGCTAAAGGGTTTTTATAATATAGAGAATGTAGGGGCCAGAGAGATAGCATGGAGGTAATGCGTTTGCCTTTCATGCAGAAGGACAGTGGTTCGAATCCCGGCATCCCATATGGTCCCCGGAGCCTGCCAGGAGCGATTTCTGAGCATAGAGCCAGGAGTAACCCCTGAGCGCTGCTGGGTGTGACCCAAAAACAAAAACAAAAACAAAAACAAACAAAAAAATATATATATATATATTAAATATGGGCAAGCACTGCCAGAAACACCTAGAATTTAAGTATTCGGTTGTAAATTACTCCTTAGGCATTCAGAAACTTCTCATTGCCAAATGAGCCATGATCTTTTATGTATGTTTCTTTAATCCTTGAAATAACCCTATGAAATAAAGTAATGTTATTTCTGCCTTTTTACGTACATTTAAATTGATTGTAGGATTGAGAGGTCCTAACTTTATGTAGATCCTCAGATGGTAATATTTTACCATCTGTGATGTCAAAGAGACTGCTTAATAGAATGACTAAATGGTTTAGTTGTTTTATACATGTGGTTTTAGACCAGAAATAGCTCTAGAGGCTAAGCACATGCTTTACATACTGGAGTTCCAATTCAGTCCCCAGTGCCACAGTCTCCTCAAACAAGCCACGGGTAACCCCCAGAGCAATCTTAGATGTGACCCTAAAACAAATAGAAAAGCATCTGACTTCCTAGATTTCTGTTAAAGATTTTCTAGGGATTTTAATTAGCAAATAGGATATATAAAATAGTCACTACCTTCTTATCACATTTTTCTCAAAATATCTATTAGGGAGTCCTAAATATATATAGCACAGAGCATAATATTTTTTACCTAAATTCTGTGCACGCGCGCGTGTGTGTGTCTATGGCATCAGGATGTAATTTATGGTTTTTAAAAAAAAATTATTTCATCTTTGAAAATTTATTCTAGAGCATTTATCATGTAAAAAGTGGTTGAGCTGCATAAAAATTGTTATTTTATTATTAAGTAATTTGGTATCTTAAGCAATCTAAAATACGTATATTTAAAATGCATATACTAAAAAACCCTTTTTAGGCTATAGCTGTTTGCATGGAAGATGGCAATTTTAAAGAAGCAGAAGAAGTCTTTGAAAGAATATTTGGTGACCCAAATTCGTTCACGGTAATTAAAAATCATAGAATTCTAGAATTGTTTGTGTGAAGTGAAGACAATTGAACATTTGAAAATAATAATTGCTTTGTGTTTCAATAGCATCCAGTAGAAATTATGATACATGACTTGTGACTTTAAATTTTCTAGTAGCCAGATTTATAAGTAATTCAGGGCCAGAGAGATAGCACAGCAGTAGGGAGTTTGCCTTGCACACAGCTGATTCAAACAGAGGTAGTTCAAATCCCAGCATCCCATATGGTCCCCCTTGCCTGCCAGGAGCAACTTCTGAGTGCAGAGCCAGGAGTAACCCCTGAGCACTGCCAGATGTGACCCAAAAACAAAAAAGTAACTCAAAAAGTGAAACTACTTTTAATTTCATTTTATTTCACCCTATGTATATCCCCTCAAAAAACAGCTTAACCTGATCATGAGATTGTTTTTACACTAAATCCCTAAAACATAGTATATAATATATATATATATTTCAGTTATGTCAAAATTCAGATCTCACGTCCTACGGACCCAATAATCAGGTATGACTAATGACTTCCCATGCAGAGCAGTAAAATTCAGAAGTTTGCAAGTTTTATATATGATCTTTGTAGTTTTATCCTACAAATGTTATGATCAACAAAACTTAGTTTTGCGATTTTAAAAACAAAATGTTGCTGGAGTGAATTACCGTACTTTTCATACCATAAGACGCACACCACGCTGCCCCCCAACTCACCCTCCCCCCTCCAGCAAAAGATCAGAGGAAATGTCTGCTCATCTTATGGAGCATATGTTGCCTGGAGCTGAAGCCTGAACACGGGACTTTTTTTTTATATTAACAAAAAAGTATTCTTAAAATTTTTTCTTTTTATTTTCTGATGCAAAAAATGTTAGGTAAATATATTTAACCAGCTGTAGACCAGCGTAATGTAAATATACTTTGGCCTCGCAGGCTGGTTGTTCCCAGCCTCAATCTCCTGAAATCTCGTTTTCCTCATCTAAAAACTATGTGTTCTTATGGTCAGCTGTGTCTTATAGAGTGAAAAATACGGTAAGCTAATGCTAAGAAAGAAAAGTCTGTTTTATCAGTGAGGTTTTTTTGTTTTTTGTTTTATTTGAGCCTGTAATTCAGTACCTTTAGTACATTTTTTTAGTGTATGTGATGTGTTTTTACAAAAAGAATACACCTGGAGCAGCAGATACAGGAGTTAAGGCACTTGCCTTATACTTGGCCTACCTGAGTTTCATCCCCTCCATATGAAGTTTGTTTGATTTGGGTTTTGGGGAGATTTTTTGGGTTTTTTTTTTTTTTTTTTTTTTTTTTTTTTTTGGTTTTTGGGTCACACCCGGCAGCGTTCAGGGGTTACTCATGGCTCTACGCTCAGAAATTGCTGTCAGTCAGTGGACCATATGGGATGCATATGTCCTTCTGCATGCAAACAGCCTACCTCCATGCTATCTCTCCGGCCCCTCCATATGTGTTTTTGTTCCTAAGGTTTACACTTCAGAATTTTCACTGAAACCTGGTATTTTTATTGGATTCCCACCTCATTTTTGCTCTATTCATTGAAAGCTCCGATTTTACTTATATTTTATGGAAGAGGACATCTTATATTTGGTAAACATGAGAAAATGTTTAACCTGGTTTCATCAGTATTAGTAATCAAAAAAAAATGCCAAGTAATACGTTGAAATAGTATTTTTTAAAATGCAATCCGATAACAATGAAAATCTCTTAAGGAAAGTTGACTCAAACAGTGAGGAAATCATTAGGCTACCATATTTCCACTTAGTAATGTAAAATAGTTTTTAATTTTTGGAGAGCATTTTAGCTATCAGTGAGCATTTATCCCAGCAGTTTCAACTTTAGATAAATACTGTAAGATAGCTTCTTTTTTTTTTGGATCACACCCGGCAGCGCTCAGTGATTACTCCTGGCTCTGCTCCAGGCAGGCTCGGGGGACCATATGCGATGCCGGAATTCGAACCACGGTCCCTCTGCATGCAAGGCAAACACCTTACGTCTATACTATCTCTCAGGCCCTAAGATAGCTTTTTTAAAAGTAAGGTTTTTGTACAGTTTTTGTTGCTATTTTGGAGGCCACATCCAGTGATGCTCAAGGGTTACTCCTGATTCTGCACTCAGAATTGTAGTGCTTGGGGGGTCAATAAGGGGTGATGAGGATTAAACATGATTCAGCTTTATACAAGGTAAGTGTCTGACCCACTGTGTTATCCTGCCCCTTTCTGTATATTTTAATGCATTAAAACATTAGAAAACAAAAGAAAAAAAGCATGACCATGAAAAATAATAAATGGAACACTTGAATAGGTTTTATTTTTCTATAGCTACTTACTATGTAAGTAGTATTGAATTATTGTCCAAAGACAAACTTGATTTGTTCACAAAAATCTTGCAGAAAAATGTCTTAACAGTGTTGGGGTAAGAAAAATAGCCTGTGCCCAGAGAGATAGCACAGCGTTGTTTGCCTTGCAAGCAGCCGATCCAGGACCTAAGGTGGTTGGTTCGAATCCCGGTGTCCCATATGGTCCCCCGTGCCTGCCAGGAGCTGTTTCTTAGCAGACAGCCAAGAGTAACCCCTGAGCACCGCCGGGTGTGGCCCAAAAACCAAAAAAAAAAGAAAAGAAAAGAAAAATAGCCTTATTAATTTCATTAGAATAAAGGAAAAATAATATTTTTATCAATGAAATAGTTATAATCATAAAAGTAACTATTTTTTTGGTTTTTGCTTTGGAGGGTACAGCACACTGGCAGTGTTCAAGGCGCATTCAAGGATCACTTTCAGTGGTCTTGTGGGGGACCATAAGGGATGCGGGGATCGAACCTGGGTTGGCTGCATGAAAAGCAAAGTGCTTTACCCACTACTCTATTGCTCTGGCCCAATTTTATTTTTAAAATTTATTTACTTAAGAATTTAAAATATTTTCAAAGAAGAAAAATATGGGGCCTGGAGTGATAGTTAGCTTTGAAAGGGTAGTGTCTTGCATGTGACTGATCTGGATTCAATCCCCTGCATCATGCAATGTTCCAGGAGTAAAACCTGAGTGCAGAGCCAGGAATAATCCCATTATGTGCACTGTCCAGTGTGATTCCAAAAAACAAAGAAAAGAAATAGAAAATATTGGTTGCATATTTGAAGCAATTTCTTAAATCTTTTCATTGGGTTAATAACAATGATTTTAATGTGACAGAACTTGTATTGTGTTTGTGATTTATGTATTAATACTTTTCTTCTTTTTTTCTTTAGCCTTTAAAAAGGAAGTTGCTTAAGATAATTTCTCAGAAAGAAACCTTCCATTCCATTTTTCAATACTTTAGCTACAACCACATGATGGATAAAGTTAAGAGCTATGTGGATTGTGTACTAAGTGAAAAATCATCATCTTTTCTAATGAAGGTGTGTATATTGCACAGAGTTAATAGAAATAGTAGACATAGAAATTTTGTTGTAAAACAGGAAAATACATAAAGTAAAAATCCTTAAAACTATTTGGAGAGACAGAAAATACAGGGGTTAGAATACCTCCTTGCCTGTGGGTAACCCAGGTTTAATCCCTGGCTTTACCCAGGGAGCCCTCCTGATGGTGACTAGGGACCATATTTAGTGTTGGGGTATGTCACTTCAAGTGCCTTAACTCGTGTACATTTTCTCTGCCCTAAAATTTTTACTATTTTTTTCTTCTTTTTCTTCTTTTTTTTTTGGATTTTGGGCCACACATGGTGACGCTCAGGGGTTACTCCTGGCTATGCGCTCAGAAATCATTCCTGGCTTGGGGGACCATATGGGATGCCAGGTTTTGAACCACAGTCTGTCCTGGGTCAGCCACATGCAAAGCAAACACCTAACCGCTGCGCCATCATTCCGACCCCTGTCCTAAAATTTTCAATTCAAAGTTTTTATCTTGCCCTCAGAAAATATTGGGGGTTGAAGGTGTGTGGTGTGAGTATACAGGGCTCTCAAGTAGTGCTCAGGGCCACTTCTGGTGATAGGAGTAGCCTGACCAAATAGATCAGTGCTAGGGCCTGAGAATGCTTTGCTTCACTGAGAATGCTCAGTGAACTCATGTTCTATTGGACATCAAATCCAGGTCCAGTGAGGTGCAAGCTAAACATGTGCCCTAATTTCTATACTAGCCATTTGCCCTTAAGCTTTGGTGTTAGGAGCAGGGATTTTCAAAGAACATAGAAGCCAAGCACCCCTCCCTGAAATTATCTGCCAATTGAACCAGTTGTTTAGTGTAAGGGCCCTGCAGTGCTGCAAGTTTACCCATATCGTCCTGCTGGTGCTCAGGGTCTTCCGGACTGCACCTGGCAATGCTCAGACCATGTGGCAGGGACTGAATTGGGGTTCTCTGCATTGCATAGCAATTACCTTAACACCTGTATTATCTCTTTGGCTCAACCCTAGACTTTTAACTTAGTATGCTATAATTGGGAATCTTACCGTAGGGTAAGATTTCTTTGAAGTAATTATTTCAATGTCCAGATTTCTTTAACGTAATTTTTTCTTTTAGAATTGCTTAAAAGTCACTGTATTAAATATAGTGACAAGAAAAGACATTTGTTGTATTTATTATAAGCCAAGTTGGTGGCACTAAAGTAGTTACTAATACTGTCATAAAAGTACTGGAGAAAATAACCTTGCAGTACACTTTATTAAGCATGTGAAAGAGTGCTTTGACACACTATAAAATTAAATTTAAAGAATGAAAATACTGGAGGCCAGAGCAGTGGCACAAGGGGTAAGGCATCTGCCTTGCCCGCACTAGCCTAGGATGGACCGAGATTCGATTCCCTGGCATCCCATATGGCCCCCCAAGCCAGGAGCGATTTCTGAGTGCATAGCCAGGAGTAACCCCTAGCATCACTGGTTGTGCCCCCCCCCCCAAAAAAAAAAGAATGAAAATACTGGAGCTAGAGAAATAGTACAGAGGATAGGGGAATTGCCTTGCAAACAGCCAACCCAGGTTTGATCCCCAACATCCCCTGTAGTCTCTAAGCATCACCAGGAGTGAATCCTGAATGCAGAGCCAAGTAACTCAGGTATACCACTGTCCCCACACACACCAGCAAAAAAAGAAAATGAAAATACTTAACTTGATGTTGTTTAAAGGGTCTAATGTGGATCAGGATGTAATTCAGTGGTAGAATGTGTTGTGGGTTCAATCCCTGACACCACAAAAATAAAGCTCATTGTTGAAGCATTGTATACCTGAAACTCAACTATTAATAATAAGGTACAGGGGCCAGCGCGGTAGCACTAGAGGTAAGGTGTCTGCCTTGCCAGCGCTAGCTTAGGACGGACCGCGGTTCAATCCCCCAGCGTCCCATATGGTCCCCCAAGCCAGGAGCGACTTCTGAGCGCATAGCCAGCAGTAACCCCTGAGCATCACCGGGTGTGGCCCCCCACTCCAAAAAACAAAAAAAATAATAAGTTAGTGTTTTAATACCTAATAATTATATTAATAATTATAAAAGTCAGTAGTGTAAAGTGTTTCATCCTCTTTCTGTTTCAAGGCAGCAATGAAAGTAGTGGAAAGTAAAAAAATACAAACAACAGAATCTCCCAGTGAATCTAATGGGAAGGATGTTCAAATGGACACTGAAGCTAATTTGAATACAATACAAAGGTTTGTTAAACCATTTATTTTTCAAATACTGTATTGTGTAAAAGTAATTTAGGTAAGTCGTAAGTAATAAAAGCTTATTTTTTGAGTAAAATTTGTTGCCTTATTAATGTCTTACATTTGATACTTGAAACCTGTAGAGGTATATGTTGATGAAAGCAATTCTGTGACATCAAGGTAATGTCAAAGATGGTCAATTTCACAATGTAAAAATAGAGGTGAAAGTACAATTTAAATAGTATAGTTAATTCTTTTTCATTCTCTGGGAACATGCTTTTAACAGGATTAAGATTGAAAACTTATTTTTGCCTCCTAGTTCTTGAATATCTTTTAAAAATTATTTTGATATTTGGGTCATACTCATTAGTACTCAGGAGTTAGTTATTCCTGTCTGCACTCCTGGCAGTGCTCAATAACTATATTTGGTGTGGGAATAGAACCCAGTCCATCGCGTACAAGGCAAATGCCTTACCTGCTCTACTGGCGCTCTGGCCTCAGTTCTCAGGCATCTTTTTTATTTGTTTGTTTGTTTGTTTGGGGGGGCACACTCATTTGATCCTCAGGGGTTACTCCTGGCTAGGTGATCAGAAATTGCCCCAGCTTGGGGGGAACCATATGGGATGCCGGGGGATCGAACTGTAGTCGCGATCTTTCCTTGGCTAGCGCTTACAAGGCAGACACCTTACCTCTAGCGCCACCTTGCCAGCCCCAGTTCTCAGGTATCTTATGCCCATTATGTGACTATTGCACTGTACTAAAGATTATTTTTACATTTTATAAGGGTAAATTAACTGCTGTATCTGGTGTTCAACTGAAAAATGGTGATTTGCTCCAGTGTTGTGGCATATTTAGAGGCAAGTTATTAGCTTTCAAAATGATTTCTTTAGGGACTATTCAGGGTAGTTTTTTAGAATTTTTGCTCTTTGACTTTAGAAACTAACCCTAGCAAAATTAAAGCTAGAAATAGAGATAAGAAATCATGCAGATACCACCTCCATCCTGGAAGTAGATAAAATCAGGCAATAAAGCATTAAAAGTTAACAGTATTGGGACACAAATCAACAGGACAGCGAATGAAACAAAATCAGAGGGCAGCCAGAGAGCTCAAAAAGCTGCATATGGTTTTCTTGCAGGATGTTTGGATTTGATTTCTACCATCACATGGTCCCTTGAGCACTACTGAAATCGATTGGGCACCTCCATGTGTAGCCCCAAAACCAAAATAAAATAAATCCAAAAGGATGATTTGTGAAAGGTCAGAGATGCTTTAAAAAAAAGATGCCAAAACTCTTAATTAAATGAGATATTTTATTTATTAATGCTTATAATTTGTCTTATGCAGAATAGTTGAAATGTAACAGTAGTAAACATGTTTTTTTACAACTATTTTTACAACTATCTTAAGTTAACTAGTATTAGGCAAGGCCTTGAAGAATGACTAATGTTTTTGTAGATGTCAGAAAAGGAAATTGTCATTTCAGAGATGGATATTTTTAGTGACAGTGGAAGTGAAAATAGTCATCTTGTATTTGTGAAAACTAAGTTTTACAATAACAGATGAAAATAATTTGTTTAAAATACTTAAATTGGATCTGGAGCAATAATATTGCACAGTGGATAGGATATTTGCCTTTCAAAGAATTTTTTTTTTTTTATGGAACGCTTCACGAATTTGCGTGTCATCCTTGCACAGGGGCCATGCTAATCTTCTCTGTATCGTTCCAATTTTAGTATATGTGCTGCCAACGCGAGCACTCGAAGAATTTTTTATAAATTAAAATATATTGACTTTGTGGGAAGTAGTATCCTTATGAAGTTTCTTGTGTTTACATTCTAACAGTTTTTTTTTCTTCTTTTAAAGCGTTGATGGCAACCACTGTATAGCAACTGAATCCCCCGAGGGTACGGTACACTTATTAAGGTGAAGTAAACTAACAGTTTTCTCATCTTTAAAAATCTTAGTTTAAAATAACTCATTTATGGTCATAGTAGAGTGGATGGGCACTTGCCTTGCACATGGCTGACCCAGTTTTGATTTCTCGGCATCCTCAACAGTCTCACATGCCTTGCCAGGAATGATTGCTGAGCTCAGAGTCAGGAGTAATCAATGAGCACTGCTGGTTGTGGCCACAAACAACAATAACATATAGTTATTTAACTGCTATCTCTGTGGTATGATTCAAAGAGTAGGAAGACGGGGTTGAGGATATTGGCTATGCCTACCTTATTTTAGGCTATGTGTTCTGTCTCCCTCAAGAGAAAGAAGGAAAAGTTGTGCAATGGAGAAAGAATAAAGAAAGGAAGGGGGAAAGAGAGAGAAGAGAGGAGAGAAAAGGGAAAAGACTGTCTCAGGAACCTTACCTCAACAGATATTTAACACCCTTATCATATCTTAGAATTTCAAGGTTTAATAACCTTATGGGATCCTGGTTATTTCATAGTATTTCTACAAGGCCGTTATTGAATACACTTGCAAAAATACTTAACTTTGAAGCAGGTGTTAAACTAATCTCCTAGAAACAGAATAGTGGTGAGGTAGGTAAAGGATGATAACTATGTTTCTAACGTCTGGCCTGAATTCTGATTTTATGAAATTACTGGAAAAACCATACTTTATAAATGCCATAAAATAATATATCAAGTTCAAACAGAAAGTCTGTGTGAATGATTTCTAAAATAGGTGAGTTCATTGAGTGAAATTAATGGAATTATGGTAAGGAATGCTAATCTGGTGTATCTTTGGAAATAAGAAATTGAGAGGGTGTTATCTTTTATAGTTTATAAGAATTGAAATGATTTGTTTTGGACCCATACCCAGCAGTGTTCAAGGCTTACTCTTATCTGTGTGTTCAAGAATCACTCCTGGCAGTCCTCAGGGAACCATACGGGGTGCTAGAGATTGAACTCTGGTCAGCTGCGTGCAAGGCAAGCACCCTCTTCGCTGTACTATTGCTCTGTCCCCTAAAATAATTCTTGGTAGTAGTTATTGTGTGAAGAAAGTTTTCTGTCTGTTGTTGAAGCACTTGGAACGATACAAAGAATGGTAGTAGTAATACATCTCAGAGTTAACTCACATAAATTCTCCAGGATTAAGCTTTCTTTGTAAAGGGAATTCTGAAAGTAACACTGTTTAGAAAATGGAATGTATGTAGAGCTGCCTATGGAACTTTAATCTTCAAGGAAGAGTATGTCACTTTTAGGCCACAGAAGGAAATAGGGTCCTCAGGGAGGGCTGGATTTTTGACCAAATAAAGAGGTTGAGCACTAATGAAGAGAATGACATTCTGAGAACACATTACTAGAAGGGGGGAAAAAAACTGGCTGTGTGTATAGAATACAGAGATACTAGAGAATGTGAAGATTTTTTTGTATGAAAGTAATTTTTGGGGGGTGAAGCAAGATAGTTTTTATTGAAACTTGATTAGATACGAGAGGAAAGAGGACCAGAGTTTCTCCAGAGTTTCTGTTGTTTTTGTTTTGGACCACACTTAGGGCTTACTCCTGGCGGGCTCAGGATCCTTGGATTGAATTTGCTTTGCATGTGAGCACCTTACCCACTGCACTATCACTCTGCCCCCTCCCATAGTTGAAGAAGCAAAGAGAGATAAGCACATGTGAGATACATATTCAAAGGAGAGCACAATACAGGCTTAAAGAGCAAGCCAACACTAAGTATTTTTAGGTGGTGATAAGATTATTTAATCTTAATGTGATTATAAAACAGGAATAGTACTAAAACTTCGAGATTGTCCAAAAACCATAACCTGTATTTCTGATTAGTTTTAGCTTTGAAAAAGCTTAGAAACTTTAAAGATATTAATGTGGTATCTACCATTATATATTAATTTTATATTTTTCTTTTGGGAAATAAACACATAAGCTATGGGAAAGAAGGATTGATAAATTCATTATAGTCCGAGAATAGGTAGAATGAGGCAATATTGCCCATTTTGGGAAACACTAATTGAAAGGCCTAAAAATCCTTGATCTCTGGGTAGATGAAATGAGGAAAGAAATAATAGCAAAGATAAAATCCAGCAAAAATCTTAAGCGAGAGGTGAAGATGGGATACTTAAAAAAAAGAAAGAAAGAAAGAAAATAGGCACAATACAAAGTACTAGAATAACAAGACAAATCATTTATCTTTTTTTGTTTTTGTTTTTTTTATCGGCCACACCCATTTGATGATCAGGTGTTACTCCTGGCTAAGCGCTCAGAAATCGCCCCTGGCTTGGGGGGACCATATGGGATGCTGGGGGATCGAACCGTCGTCCTTCCTTGTTTAGCGCTTGCAAGGCAGACAGACACCTTATCTCTAGCGCCACCTCACCGGCCCCACAAATCATTTATCTTTTAATGATTTTCCTAGTTTTTGTAGAACCAACCACATCTTTCATGTTTTATTTAGGTCTCACAAGGATCTCTTAGTTAAGTTGAAACATAATAACCAACAAGAAAATTTTATTAACAAGGGAACTCTTCCAAGTAAGTACTTGTATCCTTTGTGAAGTTGTGCAGAAGGGTAAGAGTAAAGGGTGGTGGAGAAGGGAGGGGCACCAGTACTCATTGGGTATGCAAAGTAGTCTTAAAAAAAAAGCCATCTTAGTGGGAAGAGCACATCTAGCTGTTCCCAGAACTCATTCCTGGCTCTGCACTTAGGGATTTGTTTTTTTTCTTATGTATGTATACACAGGGCACAGACTCTATTAAATATCTTACCTATGTATATACATATATTAAGTAAAGCTAAACCTGAATATCTATGAATTTTGGTTTCTGGATTTGCTATCTAGTACTCTGGGAATAACAAGGGATAATTGGAATTTGTAAAGAAACCAAAAGTGAATCAAAAGTTATATATACTTCAGGTACCCCCGTTTTGGGGCTGATATCACCAGTGCCTTTTGGAGTGAGTGCAGACACCTCCCTCCATGAAGGCCTGCCAGCTGAGTACCTTAAAAGTCATAGTGTTAATAATACTGATTTAAATTTTTGACACCTTATTTGTTTGATGCTATTATCCCTAAAGGAACGCTCTAGTTTTACAGAATAGAGAGCTAACAAGATCTTATGAAACTTTTTGCCATTGTATTAATGAGTTCATTGGAGATAAAATAATTTTCATAAATATGCTTTCTATTCTGCCTTATTTTTCTCTTTAATTTTATTTTTTTTCGTGGTTTTTTCTTTTTATTTTTCAATAACTTTGCCTTCACTTACCTGGAAACATATATTAAGATCAACTATGTCAACTATGTGATGCATTTTCTTTAAATGAAAAATAATTATTTGAAAAGAGAAGTTATATGAATGACTTATATTAAGAGACATTTGTGCCCCTAGCCATCCACATTTTTCAAGGGACAACTGTTCTCATAGTGTGACAAATACTCTTTAAACATTATCTTAAGAGAATTTTTGCCATCCTACGAGGTAACTATTACTCCTTTTTTATCTTTAAATATATTTTTTAAAGACAGAATTTGGGAGATGAAGATTTAATCAAAAACATAATAAACCAGTCAGTATTCAAAATGTCCTCTGGTTTTCTAAGACCACTCTTTGCATTGTGCTTTTTCTTGGTTCAAAGGTAAGGGGTAGGGGTTTTATTTTGTTTTGTTTTTCTTTCTTTTTTTTTTTTTTTTTTTGTGGTTTTTGGGTCACACCTGGCAGTGCTCAGGGGTTATTCCTGGCTCCAGGCTCAGAAATTGCTCCTGGCAGGCACGGGGAACCATATGGGACGCCGGGATTCGAACCGATGACCTCCTGCATGAAAGGCAAACTCCATGCTATCTCTCCGGCCCCGTTTTTCATTTTTTAATATCTAAAAAAATGAGTGAGACTTTCATGGTAACCTTTAAAAATAAAATTATTTTTTAATGTAAAAGTGTTTTATGATAATTTATCTAATTTTAGGAGAAAGACAAATAAAACAAATCAGAAAAACCACTGAAACAAGAAAGGTTGTTAAAAAGAGAAAGCCAGAAGTCACTGGGCAAAATCGGAGGAAAAAACAGGTATTTGTTTTTATATTTAAAATATATATTAAATATATTTAATGCTCAAGTAACAATATTGTGATTTCTCAGCTGTTTCCAATTATTTAAAAACTTGAGTATAGAATATTTCTCTTTGCAATCTTTGATTTCATCTTTAAATTTTTATCAGTCTGCTTATTTAAAGTTCCAAGAATGTATATCGCTTACCATTTAATATAATCTTATGACAGATGTTGCTAATATTTATAGATATATGTTTGGACTTATAATAGGAATTCAGTTTAAATAAAGTCAATCTGTGCTTTAAAAAATAACCCATAAAATATATGAAACTTTTTAATAAATTTTTTAATTGAATCACTATGAGATGATTACAAAGTTGTTCATGATGGAGTTTGTTTTTCAACACCTGTCCCTTGACCAGTGCACATTTCCCACCAGCTCTGCCCCCTTTTTCCCCATCCCCGCTCCCGCCTACATGTGGCAGACTTTTTTTCTTTCTCTCTTTTTTTCATTTTTCTCTTTATCTCCCCCTTTCTTTTATTTCACCTTTACCCCATCTTTTTTCCCCTTTCCCCATCCCTTATTCTCCCTGCCCTCATTTCTCTCTTCCCCACTCTTCCTTTTAGACACTGACTTACTGACTTACAATACTGTTACTGAAGGGGTATCATAAATATCACTTTACCTCCTTTTCAGCATTCAGTTCTTGTCCAGAGTAATCAATTCAACTGTCATTGTCATAGTGGTCCATCTCTGCCCTAATTGCACTCTAATCCACCCACACCCCTTTGTGGCAAACTTCCTACAGTGGGCTAGTCTCCCTGGCCCTTATCTCTTACTGTCTTTAGGTTATTACCCTGCTCTCATTGTAATATCCCAGAAATGAATGTGAGCGAAATGTGTTGGAGAGATATAATCATAGAATTATTTCATTCATTTGTGAAATAATTTTTAAAAAATGATAGTATAGTAAAAATATCCAGAGACAGTAAAGACAAGGGCCAGGAGGACAAGTCCATGGTAAGAAGCTTGCTGCAAAGAACTGGTGAGTGCAGTTGAGGCAGAGAAGGGTTCACTCTGACAATGATAGTTGAGAATGATCACTTTGGATTAGAACTGGATACTTGATACACCTTCACTAACAGTTGTAAGCCTCAGTGTCTAAAAGGAAAGGGGGAGGGGAGGGAGAGAGAGAGCGAGATGTCTGCCACAGATGCAAGCAGGGGAGGAGAGAGGGTGAAGGGGGAGGGAAACTGAGATTGGTGGTAGAAAATGTGAAAGGTACTTGGTTTGACTGAAAATCAGTCGAAGGGCCAGAGAGATAGCATGGAGATAAGGCGTTTGCCTTTCATGCAGAAGGTCATTGATTCGAATCCCGGCATCCCATTTGGTTCCCAAGCCTGCCAGTAGCGATTTCTGAACCTGGAGCCCAGAGTAACCCCTGAGCGCTGCCAGATGTGACCCAGAAAAAAAAAAAAGAACATCAGTCGAACAACTTTGTAACTGGGAGGAAAAGACTTAAGTAAATCATGGTGTTTAAAATTAAAATTTAAAAAAACTTTTTCTCTGAATAACTTCTACATTTTATCAAAAGGCTTGGAATTGGGATGAAGACTACAGTCTGAAATGTGGTGTGAAGATGTTTGGAGAAGGAAATTGGTCTAAAATACTGTCAAAATATAAATTTAACAACCGGACAAGTGTTATGTTAAAGGATCGATGGAGAACTATGAAGAAGCTAGAACTGATAGAAAATGAAGGCTGAAAGTTGTCCAGAAAAACATAATAAAAGGATAGTTAAATATTTTGATTACCTTATTTTGTTTGAAACTTGGTGTTTATTAATGTATTTCAAAATATTTTCTTAAAAGCACTTGTAATCAATTAGAGTTTGCCATCATTGTATTCTTTAAGAATATTTTACCAAGGCCGGAGAAATAGCACAGTGGTAAGGCCTTGCATGGAGAAGGACAGTGGTTCAAATCCTGGCATCCCATATGGTCCCCCGAGCCTGCCAGGAGCAATTTCTGAGCGTGAGCCAGGAGTAACCCCTGAGCACTGCTGGGTGTGACCCAAAAACAAACAAACAAACAAAAGAATATTTTACCTTTGGGGCCAAAGTGATAGCACAGCAGGTAAGGCTTTTGCCTTGCACACCGCCAATCCTGGTTCAATTCCCAGCATTTCATATAGTCCCCCTGAGCACCACCAGGTGTAGACCAAAAAGACAAACGATAAAGAATAAATTTACCTTTAATAAAACATTAATTTATTAAATTCTAGTACTTTGAGTACTTATGCCCCCAAATCCTATTCCGATGAAAAAAATTTTGAGAAGATTTTAAATATATGTTTCTAGGGTCCAGAGCAGGAGCACAGTGAGTAGAGCATTTGCCTTGCACATGGCCAGCCCTAGAGTGACCCCTGGCATCCCATTTGGTCACTGCCAGAAATAATTCCTAAACTCGAAGCCAGGAATAAATCCTGAGTGCTGCCAGGTGAGCCCCCAAAACCTACATATATTTTTTTATCATCTATTTTGAGTCTATGCTGACTTCAACTTGATAGTACATACAAAGGGAAATACCTAAATCAGTGAATAGTAAGCTTTTGACGTAATAGTAACTTGATTTATGAATTGAATATATATATGACTTGTTTATAGAATGATAAATGTACAGAGTGTAAATTAAAATATATTTTGGTAACTATGTAATAGAGGAAATAGTAGTCACACACAATAAGGCAAAATTTGTAATTACCAAAAATAACTTTCTTAGTTGCATTAGATTTTTCTTCTGTTAAAACTTTGAAAGTATTGAATTTTCATAAAGCTTCTTATAACTATAATACTGACTTTTTATATTTTTATTTGTGTATCAAGATTGGGCTTAAATGATATCCTTGAGAAGCTTAAGTTGGTATTTAAAATGATCTTTGAATCTGTAATAAATGATAAATTTAAAAATTCATACGTACTTTTCAGAAAAGTTTTGTTTTCTTAACATTGTGTTATATAGAGGAGTTAGTCAAAGACTAATAGAATTATTTCTCATTTTAAATAATATTTGCTTTAGGATTAAAATTTTGAAGTAATGAAATATTTGTAAAAAATAGTATTTTCAATATGTATTTAATTCTTATTTAAATTTTATACATTGTTTCTGGATTTGTTTCTTATATTTGTCATGATAAATAGGAGTGTGAATAATGTTTTTCCTGGCTAATGGTTTTTTACCACTACCATTGGTTATGTTGTAAACAGGTAGTAAGTAGAAAAGCTCAGCAAATGTGTCAAGTGAACTTAAAAGTTCTCTTTGTTCCAAATATAAACTATAAATCATCAAATCTAATTTGTCATTATGGTAAATACTCAAATTATTTTATGTCATTTAAAAAAATAATTCTTGTAACAATTCTGCTTGTGTGTATCTACCTCCAGAACTTAAAAGCATTCATTCAAAAGGACTTATGCGCACCTTTATTCATTGCTCCACTATTACAGTAGCTAAGATATGAATGAATCTGGATGTCTAGCGACTTACAAATGAATTAGGAAGATGTGGTGCATATACACAGTGAAATACTATGCAGTTGCAAGGAATGATGAAATTATGCAATTTTCAGCACCTTAGTTGGCACTACAAGATGTTGAGTGAAGTAAGCCAGAAGAACAAAAACAAACATAGGATAATCTCACTTATCTGTGAAACAGTATAACTGGATGAAGAAATGTATTGTAAAATGGGAATGCCCAGATCACCCTTGACCCCAGAGATTATAAAAGAGAAATAGCCTGGAATGATAACAAAGTGGTAGGGCATTTGCCTTGCACGTGGCTGACTTGGGAAGAACTCAGGTTCCATCCCTGACATCCTATCCCAGGTGGTCACCTGAGCCTGCCAGGAGCAATGTCTGAGCAAAGAGCCAGGAGTAACCCCTGAGCATCACTGGGTTTGGGCCAAAAACTAAAAATAAAGAGCAACTGAAGAAATCAAGGCAAGAAAGAAGAAAATGAGAAAAAGATGTAATGGGGAAATGGGTCAAGGCTTCTGTTTTGTATTGGTGATATGGAGAATGGTATAGCTATAAATCAGCAGCACAGACAACCACACTGAAAACGTGAGATCTCAGCTGCAACCAAACTATATTGTAACAGCATCAGGTGAGGATGGAATACGGAAGCACTTGTGATAGGATTGGTGTTGAAATAAATGCCTAAAATTCAACTATTACTAATTTCATAAACTACAGTTCTTTAAAATAATTGCTGTAAGAGATACAAGTAGGACACTTGTACTTGGCCAACGTAGGTTCTGGTATCCTGTATGGTCTTCCAAACACTTCCAGGAGTGTTTCTGAATGCAGAATCAGGAGCTACCCCTGAACATTGCTGGGTGTATTCGTCCCCCCAAAAAATCACTGTAAGGTCTTAGGAGATAATAGTCGACAGGACACTTGTCTTGCACATATCCGACCATGCTTCTATCCACAGCCACCCCCATGTGTTCTCCCAAGCGTAACAAGTATGATCCCTCACCACAAATCAGGAGTGAAACCCGAGCAACAAAGCGTGTGGTTCAAAACTGTCCTGCCCCCTCAAATCACTGTCTTAAGGTCAGGGATGTAGCCCAGTAACAAAGCATTTACATGGATTTATGAGATCCTGAGTTTGCTTACTAGATTCAAAAGGAAATTGGATAGATCAATACATGGTTTTCTTAATTGTTCTTATTAAAAGGGCTGGTTTAGATGTATTTAAACATTTTACAGTATGAACTGAGAATATGTAAAAAGTAAAGGCAAAATGGGGTAAGGCATGATATGGAATAGCTGCTGAGGGGGCCCCTATAAACAAATGAAATCCTTCAAATTTCCTTATCTTGTTTGTTTTTGGTGGCCCGGCAGCACTCCTAGCTCTACACTCAGAAATCACTCCTGGCAGGCTCAGGGGACTGACTCAGGAGGCTGACTCCTGGCAGGCTCAGGGGATGCTGGGACTTGAACCACCGTCCTGAATGCAAGACAAACGCACTACCTCCATGCTATCTCGCCTGCCCCTTGAGTTTAATCTTAATGAAAAAAAAAAGTTGAAATTATTGTTTAGATATATATGTAGCTTTACATGCAGCTGTAAGAAGGTAGGGGTCTTGTTTTTCCTGTTTATGGAAATTTACAATCTGGGATGGCACTTTTTACAAGTACTGCATATGTTCTGAGGTTTACCAAGAGTGATCCCTGAATACATGGATAACCCCAGATCACTGCTGGATGTAGCAAAGATATATATAGAAAGCTATAGTTTATCATGAGACATTGAGATGGATAAAAGCCACTAATCTACTAAAATCCCCCCACTCTTTGGCCACACTCAGAGGTGCTCAGGGGTTACCCCTGGAAGTACTCGGGTCCCTGTGGGATGCTGAAGATCAAACTTGGTTCAGCCATGCAATGAAAATGCCCTACTGGCTTTACTATTGCTCTGACCACTGAAACTTCTGATTAGTTGTGATTTTATTTATTTTCTGGTTTTTGGGTCACACCCGGTGGCACTCAGGGTTTACTGCCTCTGCTCTTAAAAATTGCTCCTGGCAGGCTTGGGGACCATATGGGGTGCCAGGAGTCAAATGAGTCCACCCTGGGTTGGCTGCATACAAGGCAAATGCCCATTCGCTGTGCTATTACTCTGGCCCCTAGTTGTAATTTTAAAGACTAGCCTGGAGATGAAAATTTGGGCTATAAGTTCCTGGAACAACAAAATGCTGATAACTTCTGAGTGTTGACTCAACAGTGTGACCCAACCATTTCTCTTTTTTTAAATATATTTTTAATCTTTATTTAAACACTGATTACAAACATGATTGTAGTTGTATAATTTCAATCATGTAAAGAACACCCCCTTCACCAGTGCAATATTCCCACTACCAATGTCCCAAATCTCCCTCTTCTCCACCCCACCCATGCTTGTACTCAAGACAGGCTTTCTACTTCCCTCATTCATTCACATTGTTAGGATGGTTCCCAATGTAGTTATTTCTCTAACAGCACTCATCAGTCTTTGTGGTGAACTTCATGTTGTGAGCTGCATCTTCCAGCCCTCATCTCTTGTCTCTGAAAATTATTGCAAGAATGTCTTTCATTTTTCTTAAAACCCATAGATGAGTGAGACCATTCTGCGTCTTTCTCTCTCTCTCTCTCTCTGACTTATTCACTCAGCATAATAGATTCCATGAACATCTATGTATAGGAAAATTTCATGACTTCATCTCTCCTGACAGCTGCATAATATTGCATTGTGTGTATGTACCACAGTTTCTTTAGCTATTCATCTGTTGAAGGGCATCTTGGTTGTTTCCAGAGTCTTGCTATGATAAATAGTGCTGCAATGAATATAGGTGTGAGGAAGAGATTTTTTTTGTATTGTATTTTTGTGTTCCTAGAGTATATTCCTAGGAGTGGTATAGTTGGATCCTATGGGAACTTAATTTCCAGTTTTTGAAGGAACTTTCATATCGCTTTCCATAAAGGTTGGACTAGACGGCATTCCCACCACCAGTGAAAGAGTTCCTTTCTCTCCACCAACACTGCTTGTTTTCCTTCTTTGTGTGTTTTTTTTTTTTTTGTTGTTGTTGTTTTGTTTGTTTGGTTTTTGGTTTTTCGGGCCACACCGTTTGATGCTCAGGGGTTACTCCTGGCTAAGAGCTCAAAAATTGCCCCTGGCTTGGGGGGACCTTATGGGACACTGAGGGATCGAACAATGGTCCTTCCTTAGCTATCAATTGCAAGGCAAACACCTTACCTCTAGCGCCACCTCGCCGGCCCCTGTTATTAATTTTTATTAATTTGTGAGCTATAATACTTAAACTAAATTTTATTTTATTATAGTTTAGATTGGTGCTCTTTCTGGAACTCCCATTACCCAGATCTTGTATTTCATTGATCGTCCAGTATGTTTTATCCTGGTTTTGTATCTTCATTTTTTGGGGTTTTTTTGTTTGTTTTTTTGTTTTGTTTTTCGGGCCACACCCGTTTGATGCTCAGGGGTTACTCCTGGCCAAGCACTCAGAAATTGCCCTGGCTTGGGGGTACCATATGGGACACCAGGGGATCGAACCACAGTCACAATCTTTCCTTGGCTAGCACTTGCAAGGCAGACTCCTTACCTCTAGCGCCACCTCGCCGGCCCCTTGTATATTCATTTTTATGTGTATTTTCCAGATAATGTGTAACTAACTTGAGTAGTCCAAATATTCATAAACTTCAGCTATTATAAAACTTTTAATAGTCTAAAACTTTTCATTCTTTGTTATTTTCATCGTATCATATTCTTATTTCATGACTGAGATATCTTTTCTGACCTCTTTTGCTTTGAAGTTTTGATGTTTCTGTTGAATTTTGATTTATCTTTTGTTATTGCTTCTCATAAATACTGTCCTTGGATAGTCACTTTTATTTATGAATATGGATGAGTTAATTGAAAGTTCTGTGGGTATTCGCGTGAAAAAGCCAAGGTGTTCGAACCTATATAAATCTTCAGACAGGGACATAGCTATTGAACTTTTGGTACCTGTAGTCATTTATGATAGATGATCCATATCATGATCAATTTCATGAATTGTTGTGAGTGAAATGATAGTAAAAGTGAGAAGAAAGTGTGCATCCTTGATTGCAGCATTATTTTGCTTTGTTTTGGGGCCACAACCAGAATTGTTCAGGGCTTACTCCTGACTCTGCTCTGGAATCATTCTTGCAATGCTTGGGAGACCAAATGGGGTGCCAGGGATCAAACTCTGGTCAACTGCGTAAACAGTAAGTACTCTACCCACTGTACTTACACTCCAACCCACGTTAGCTGTAGCATTAAATAATTAAAGATGGGTCTGGATGGTGAAGGATGGATTGAAGGATTCTTCCCTGCCATCCCAGGCCACGTGGCTCTGCAACTCCCATTCAGCTGGCGGGTCCCAGGTTTAGGTGAACGGCGGAATCAGACTCATCCAGAGACAGGCATCAGGAAGCATCAACTTTATTTATGCCCTATTCACCACATGTGTGGCTTATATCATAACCTTTCAAGCACAGCCATTCTTCGCTAGCCCTGCATCTTAACTCCTTTCAGCCATCTTCCTTTTCACCTCCATGCTGGCCAAAGACCAAAAGGGCAAAGACCCAAAAAAGGCCGAATCCCCTGGGTTAAAGGTTTTATCTACCTTTTCCAAGACCCCTCCCAGGAATGGGCGGGGTCTTGCAGGTAAGGTCAAGTTACCTAGGGAGAAAGGGTGGGGGATGAGGCTTCAGTTAGCATTTTTTTATAGAGCACTTAAAGAACCACATTCAAAAGTTAGACTCACTCAGTCTCCATTCTTAGTTGTCTCAATGGAGTCCGCCTAGAGTAAACCTTGTAAGATGCTGCCTGCTATGAAGGAAATCTTCTGCTCTGTCTCAACACCAACTCTCAACAATTCCACAGAAGGACATATTGAACTATTCACTTCCGGATGCTAACAATGACCTTGTTCCTCTCTTTCAATCCTGTGGACATTTGCATAGCCATCCCCTTCTCAAGTTTTGTAGTCAACCCCTTTCTGTTCATTTTTTTAATAATGCACTTACAATTTTTGCCCTTTTATTTTGATGGCTTTATCTTGCTGTCACACCTTGCTACTAGTAGATTGGCTTACTTAGGATGCTAATTTCAAGACTTTTCTTTCCAAATTTGGTGGATTTATTCTGTTAGACTCCAAGGATCCTCTGATGATTTCTTCACAAGGGTACTTTTCCTAAGTATGTTCTTGTTCTTGCTCTTTTTGCAGAAAAAAAATTTTTTTCCATCTGAAATGTTTTATTTTTTTTTTCTCCCAGTTCTGAGGACACTCCTAGTGGAGCTCTCAGGGCTTCTTCCAGCAATGCTATACAGCTGTGTAAATCAAAGAAGGGCTTCAAACATGCAACTTAAACTAACACTTTTCTGGCTTTCTTTTTTCTTTCTTTCCATCTTTCTTTTTTCTTTCATATTTTCTTTCTGATTTCTTCCTTTCTCCCTCCTTCCTTCCTTCCTTCCTTCCTTCCTTCCTTCCTTCCTTCCTTCCTTCCTTCCTTCCTTCCTTCCTTCCTTCCTTCCTGTGTTTGGGCCACACCCAGTGATGCTCAGGGATTTCTCCTGGCTATGGTGCTCAGAAATCACTCCTGGCAGTCCCAGGTGACCATATGGGACGCCAGGGATCAAACCCGAGTCCATCCTGGGTCAACTGCGAACAAGGCAAATGCCTTATCACTGTGCTATCACTCTAGCCCCATTTTTCTTTATTCTGGATTTAAAACTCCTCAAATTGGGATTCTGGAGAGAGAGTACAGCAGTTAGTCACTGGCTTTGCACACAGCCAGCCCTGGTTTAAAGGTTGGTAAATATGTATTTTCATAAGTCATTGACTTGTTTCACTTAACTTTAATATGGTCATCATGAGATTGCTTAGACCTCTGCAAAAATGTACTGTGTTTTGCTTTTTAAGTCAGCAATCTTTTCTATGAACCTTAACTATAATATACTTGGAGGAAAGAACCAGTTTTATTTTTAATCACTTTGTGCATTGTTAAGAAGAAAACCAAAATGTTTATGCAAGAATAGAAGCAACTTATATTTTGCCACTGCTATCTATGTTAAATTGCAAAATCTTTGAATAAAAAGTTTCCCAAGAAAAACCTGGAAGGGAATTAAGGAGATAGCCAGCTCCAAAAATGGAGAGCAGGTTTTGCATACAGAAGCCTGGGCTTCAATCCCTAGTACTGTGTATGTAGCCCTGAGCACCACTACATGTAGTCTTCAGACACAAGCAAGACCCATAAAAGGGGACCATAAGATATTTAATTGTCCTGGTTTGTCTTCTACCCATTTCTCTTACCACACTAATATCTTTCCCTTTAATTTATTTTTTTAATTTAATTTTTGTGACACCTAGTGATGCTCCTACTCTGTTCAGGGATCACTCCTGACAGGCTCAGGTTTGCCATATGAAGTGCTAGAAATTGAACCTGTATTGACCATGTATGCATGGCAACAACCCTACCTGCTGTACTGTCGCTTTAGGCCCCAGAGTATTTATTTTTGTTCAAATTACTTTCCACATGCACTTTTGAAAAATCAGTCTATTAAATAATTTAGGATTCGTAAATCATTGTAGAATGAACATAGAAACTCTTAAGGTATATCCCTAGGAGTGGAATAGCTGGATCAAATGGGAGCTCAATTTCCAGATTTTGGAGGAATCTACACAATACAAAAACCCCTTCCTCACACCTATATTTATTGCAGCACTATTCACAATAGCCAGGCTCTGAAAACAACCAAGATGCCTTTCAACAGACGAATGGCTAAAGAAACTATGGTACATATACACAATGGAATATTATGCAGCCGTCAGGAGAGATGAAGTCATGAAATTTTCCTATACATGGATGTACATGGAATCTATCATGCTGAGTGAAATAAGTCAGAGGGAGTGAGAGAGACACAGAATAGTCTCACTCATCTATGGGTTTTAAGAAAAAAGTCATTTTTGTAACAATCCTCAGAGACAAGGAGAGGAGGGCTGGAACACCAGCTCACTTCATGAAGCTCACCACAAAGAGTGGTGAATACACTAGAAATAACTACACAGAGAACTACCATAATCAAGTGAATGAATGAGGGAACTGGAAAGCCTGTCTGGAGCACAGGTGGGGGTGGGGTGGGATGGAGGGAGATTGGGGACATTGGTGGTGGGAATGTTGCACTGGTGAAGGGGGTGTTCTTTACATGACTGAAACCTAATCACAATCATTTCTGTAATCAAGATGTTTAAATAAAGAAAAAAAGTAAAAAAAAAAAAAAAAAGAATAATATTTGCAAACCTCCACCAAGTCTTGGCAACTGAAACCAAAAAAAAAAAAAAAAAAAAACTCTTGAGGTACTCATTAAAGCAAAATAAAAAAAAAATAATACCAAAGCAATCTTAAATTCTTTGATTTTAACTTTGAACAGGAAAACTTTTAGCTTTTCATTAATCACTGGGATTTCATTGTTTCAAGCCTAAACTATTCAGGTTTTGCAGGAATTAATAACAAGCTTTCAAAAATCATCATTTACTAGTTAAGATTTTCTAGCCTATGTTATTCTCAAGAACATAAGTAACAAAAATATACTTTAACATGAAAGCAATTGATAGCCATTCGCTAAAAGCTAAATGGGGAAAGTAAAGCTTGATTTTATGCAAGTAAAATAAGTTAAATTGATAACATATTGGAATCATTTATTGACACAATAAATATTTTGTATCTTTGAGTCATCAAATTTGAGCCTGTTAAATCTGAAGGTCTTTTGACTTGTTTTTTGGTAAAATGTTATTCATCCTCTTTGGTAATCATTTGTACTGTTTGAAATGGTATTCACCCCCCCCCACCATGTGGCAAAAACAAAAAAAATAAAAACTCTTAAAATGTGAATAAAAATATATTTATTATAATAAGACTGTTATATAAATTGGAAAATTTCCAACTACATTTTCAATATAATTGCTTAAAAACATTTTTTAATGGGGCTGGAGACAGTACAGAGTTAAGGTACTTGCTTAGTGCACAGGTGAGCCAGTTCCATCCTGGATACTCTTTGTTGCTCCCTGAGCACTGCCAGTTGTAAGCCTTGAGCATCACTGAGAATGAACCCTTCTTCCCCCCCACGCAATGTTAAATATAGGCCTTAAAATATTAATGGGAAACATGAAGTTTCTAACATTGATGAGACTCAAATAGATCTTTTTTTTTTTTTTTTGGTTTTGGGTCACACCCAGCAGTGCTCAGGGGTTACTCTTGGCTCTACACTCAGAAATCACTCCTGGCAGGCTTGGAGGACCATATGGGATGCCAGGATTCGAATCACCGGTCTTCTGCATGCAAGTCAAACGTCCTACCTCTATGCTATCTCTCCGGCCCCTCAAATATATCTTAATAATTTCAGAGGAATTAAATTTATCACAAAAACAACTTTGCCATTTAAATTAATATGGAATGAGAATATTGCTTTTCTCAGACTCTAAGCCTTGAAAATAATCTTAGATGTTGCTGCTTATGGAATTTTCATAAGTCAAAAAATTGTTTCATCCATTGCTGCCAAAATTATTCTTTGTAAAAATTACAATATGTAAACAATCTAGAATAAACATTGGATAGTTCATGGCAATTTCATTGAAATTATTTAAAAGTTTGTGGAGTAAACATATAGGGCTGTGTAAGACTGTGGATATATCTATTATCTGTGTATATTTAAAAGAAAATATTTTAGAAATTGGGGAATGTAAGATCCAAAGCACCAATACCTTTAATTAATAAATTACCAAGAAAAAATAAAGGATGATGTTATGGTAATTTTAGTGCAAATAAATAAATACTTCACTTCCATGTGAGCTACCTGGTGAATGGGAGTCTGCCAAGAGGAAGGAGAACATAAGCCACAGGAGCCTTTTGGGGTTCCTCAAGTCAATATACAAAAAAACAGGAATTGTTTTTTTTTTTTGTCTTGTAAACCTGACACTAAATTTTTCTTTTCCATTTCATAGCGGGGAAATGACACCCATTCAACCACCTGGGTTGAACGATTTTTGCCTGGCTTTGATGTATTAAGTATAATTTGATAAAAATTGAGCATGTTTCCAAATACATTTTGAAATATTTACATGACAATCTATATAAAAATGAAACTGTGAACATCTGGGCAAGAACAGTGGTCGACTCGTCGAACCTTTTTCCAAGTTCCTTGACATCGAGGGTTGCCAATTGCTTGCCAGTGGAGAGTTTGACTTCTGAAATGATATAATATTTTGAAAATGTTAGTTATAAAAAAATGTTAGTTATGCTGAAAGTGAACCAAAGAAGATTTTAATTTACAAAAGTCTCATTGAAGTTAAAAAAAAGTTAATAATTACACATGAAATTTTGACATAGATTGCAGTTTAACAATTTGGAAGAATAATCCATTTTCCCTTCTTGGGATTCAATCAAAGCAAAGTGCCAGTTAATCCCTTTTTGAGTACATCCTCACATTGAAAGAATAGTTTAAGGTTTTTGAGGCAGTGGCTGGTGGATGCTTTTTTGTGAGTAATCACTCAGGATCCGACCTCACCAGTGAATTCTACATCTTGGGATCTGACTTCACCAGTGTTTTTTTTTTTTCACAACTGGAGCCCAAATAGCGACCCAGGGATACAAGAAGACCCAGTGATAGTGAGTGATTTGACCCTCTGTGGATTATCACCATGACTGGCCCCTTGAGCTGGACTGAGTGTGCAGTGCTCTTCACAGGAATATTGATGCATATGGCCCCATTCTGAACATTTGAGTTGCTCTGGTCCATCTACCTGTATTTCTCTGACTATACATGACAGAGATTTTTCTGTGCACATGCCCTTGAGGGAAAGGATGCCTTCCCAGTAGTGACAAGCTCTCAATCTAAAGAACTTCCCAGGGCTGATAATTTATTTTTTACTGCTGGCACAAAACCAGAAAGATCATCATCTCTCACCAAAGATGATCTGGCTAGTGTCTCTGCAGACTCAGAATCAGTAAACAGCTCAACCATATATACCCTTGCACCCCAATCCCTGTGTGGACAAGCCAGTGCTGGAAATCCAAGTCCTGGGCACTGTCGAATGGTACAGTGTCTAGAATAATTATGGATTAATCAACTGAAATGACACCAAAAAAAAAGATGTCTTTTTTTTCACTAGTCAGCTATAAAGAGAAACAATCCTAGGAAGTTGCAGTGTCCCAGATTTCAATGCCCATCATCTTTTTTCTACCAGACGCGCTTTGTATGAGGACCTTAGTCCCCCAACCAGCAGCATCTTATCGAGGTCACTGATGGTACAGAAGCCAAAAATATAGCTCCATTGGAGGGGGCTCAAGCAGCAAGGCGAAGATTGGGTTTCCCATCCATATTCTGCACCAGGTAACAAAGGCCTTTTTATCCCAGGAGACCTTCAACAACCTACCACAGAAGATGGAGATGGAAAAGCCAAGCCTAGCCAAAGTCCAATTGAGGAGAAGCTGCTTTCAGAACTTCCTGCAATTCCAAAAATGTATCCTTCTTCTAGGTTAATCTCTTGACATTATTTGCATTGATCACTATATTGCTGGTTAAACTGTGTTTTATAGATCTAATAGCAATAATAATCTAATAAATAAAAATAAGTAAATCGAATAATAATCTAATAAACTGTATTTATAGATCTAATAGCAACTCTTTTCTATGTCTCACTGAAATCAGATAATCATGTGTCCTACTCTAGTGGTTTAATGTTAGTTTTCATAAATCTGGGGAAATGCATAATGTGGCTAATAATAATAATTAATAATAATAATGGTTCTCAGATATCCTAGTGAATAGTTCTCAATTGCTGTGATACTTTTTTGTGTGTATTATTTATCAACTTATTCTCGAATTTATTTTCAAATTATTTATATCTGCAGAAATTTTCTAATTATGTTGTTTAAAGAAGTCTATATAAAAGGAACATGGGTTCTCTATACACTTATTACAGTGCTTGGTGTAAGAATATTTGGATACTTGTGTTCAAATACATGTAGGTAAATATATCTACAGCAATGTGCTAATGTTTATGTTCAGAGAAATCTATGAAAAAATTGTGATATGTCTAAGAAAATGCTATTTAAAAAGCTTATTGTTTTGAGAATATAAGTATACAATCTATTCTATAATGTTTTTAAGCCAAGGCTACCCTCACGAGCAATAACTCCTAAGAATTAGCTACAACAGTAAATGGCTTAAAATATCCTCACCACCTTGCTCTCATGAAAAGTTACTTATTTCCTTCTATTATCCCAGCTTTTGCTGTGCCTATGCAAAATGGCAGCCACTTTTTAACTCTTTGTTTGTTTTTTTTCCTTTTTTATTTTTTTTTTTTTTTTTTTTTTTTTTTTTTGGTTTTTGGTTTTTGGGCCACACCCGGAGGTGCTCAGGGGTTACTCCTGGCTGTCTGCTCAGAAATAGCTCCTGGCAGGCACGGGGGACCATATGGGACACCGGGATTCAAACCAACCACCTTTGGTCCTGGATCGGCTGCTTGCAAGGCAAACACCGCTGTGCTATCTCTCTGGGCCCTTAATTCTTTGCTATAAGCTCTGATCTGGGGTTCTCCCCTATAGCAGAACACAATGTAGCATAACTTATCTACCCTTTCTCAATTCTTGTTTAACAAACAGAAAAGAGGTAGAAGTAGCTAATCACCTTAATCACATACTCTTTTTCTTTATTAACACTTATAGAATACATCTTGCTTTTCCTAATCTCTTCACCCTGTTTTACGTAGACACAGAAGTACACCCCTTGTTTTAATATTATTATTATTTTAATATTATCTCACACAAAGTCCACAACATACTCTCCCCTAGTGTGAGTCCATTTCCCACCTCCATTAAACTTAATTACTCTCTCGAAGCAGCTGATGATTGCTTTTTTTTGTGAGTACTCTACTCACCCAGGATCTGAACTCAACATTGACTGCTATATCTTGGGATCTGACTTTCCTGTTCAGGTGCCAGTTGTAAATGATGCTAATAAAGTCAGATCCCAGGATGTGGAAGTCACTGGTGAGGTTGGATCCTGGTCAATTAGAGTGCTCACAGGGAAGCATCCACCAGCCACTCAGTTTACTGTAGGTGGGAAATGGATATTTACATTGGGGAGAGTAGGGTGTGGACTCTTTCTCAGCTAATCGCATAGGATGTGAGATAGGAATGAAATAGGGTGTGTGTTCATGTGTTTGGGGAAGACAAGTGGGGGTATTGGGGAAAGCTGGCGTGTGTTCTGGGTGTTAAAATAAGGTATGTGCTTAAGGTGAATAGCGATAACATCAGATACACATACCCTCAGATACACACAGGCCTAATTCACTTTCTTATAAAACTCATATCACTTAGTTCTCACTCCAAAATTTAAAGGAACTATGATTGATTTCCTGAAATGATGACCCACTCAATATTTTTGTCATCATAAACTTGTTTATGAACTATACCCTAACTAAAGTTTTATTCTTTATCAGGTTCTAAGAATGACCTGTGCATTTTACATAGTATTTGTAAATAAACTAGGAACTGACAAATAGTTTTCATCTATATTTCAAAGGATCTTTTGTGATAAAATCATGGAACAATCAATGTATTTGCATTTCTACATTATTTAACTAATAAAATGTAAAAAATATATATCAGGTGTTTAAGATGTGATAAAATCTCAAATAAAATGCTGAGTGAAGTTAAGATAGCCAGATAAGCACTACTCATTGCAACATAGAGAAAAAACATGATTTTATTCTATTCTATTTTATTTATTTATTTTTGGATTTTAAAGCACACCTCGTTGTGTGTTCAGGGCTTATTTCTGGCTTATTTCTGCTCAGAGATCACAGATAGTATAAGTAAAGTACCATATATGTTGCTCAAGAGTGCCTGATTAAGCTACATGAAAGAGAAGAACTTTATGCACTGTACTATCATTTATGTACCCCTTCATTTCCTAAAAGTCACAATTTACTTAGAAGAAAATCCATTTAAAAGAGCAACATATAAGTGTAGGTTCAAATGATAAGTGTAGCATTTGGAATAAATGGGAATCTATTTATAATTAGTACTTCTCAATTATTTTTCAAATAATTAAGACCTCTATAAATATTGAAAATTCAAAACAGATAATTAAATAGCAATGCTCAAATTTTTAAATCTCTACTAGCTGTGGAAAATATTACTGACAATGATTTCAGGTATACTGTGTTTTTTTAAAACTAAGAAATTTGTATTAAAGCATTGTTAAATATTTTCTAAAAGTAATGTTAAAAAAGAATAACATGCATTAAATCTTTGTAATCTCAAAAGTAATATACAATCATATTACAATAATATTGCATTAAATTATTTCTACCCTGATATACAAAAACTTTTTAAATAAAAATTAATCCCAAAATTAAAAAAAAAGAAAGAATAGTTTAAGGTTATCATATCTATTTCTCTTTCTTGATCTCTGTATATAAAGAGGCATGTCAAGTTTCCTTTTTCATGTATATTTAAATTGAAAGGGAACCTATATCAAATGATCTCTTGTAATCCTCTCACTCCATTCCATAATGAAAAAATGGAAGAAGTTAAAAAAAACAAAGTCAGATAATTGAAATCATTTCTGTAAAAGGCACTGGTATAGGGACCAGAGTAGGTAAGATGGTTGCATTGCAGCCAGCCCACCTGGGTTCAATCCCCATCATCCCAGATAGTGCCCCAAGCACTGCTAATATTGATTTCTGAATGCAGAACCAAGGAGTAACCCCCTGAGCATTGCAGTGTATGACCCGAAAATCAATAATAATAATAATAATAATAATAATAATAATAAAGACACTGGTACTTCAGTCAGAATTCAAGGCTATTCATGGATACCAATTAAGTTATGAATTTAAACTCAAAATATGAATGAAAAATATTAATTTTAGATATTTCATTTCTATTTGACTCATTGAGCTGTTCAAATGGAATACTCAAATGGTATAAGCACTATTAAATATAAATTTAAGTCATTGAATGTTAAAATATACCAGAGAAGTAATGGCTAACTATATAGATCTATATTTTATTTTCTAACCTGTATTTTTACCAGTTTTATCTAATATACTTAAAACAATAATCCATGTGTGACATAAATTGACCTTTGTGCAAAAATTGTCCAACATGAGATCTGTCTGTTAGTTATGAATAGTGTTATCTGATTTAACTGATAAATAAGTATAGGACTTGGGCAGATTTTCATGATGATAAAATATGTTGAAGGGTCAATTTTTCCGAATGATCTATTATCCTACAAAGGTCGCAGCAAGGCCCAACACACCATCATTCCAGCCATGCTTTACCAACTACCCCATTGAGCAGAGGCTCTGAAACTTCGTTGTGAATATAAGTCATCTGGGCAGAAGTCAACATAGTAGGAGCTACAAGTCAAATCCAGCCCACCTTACATTTCTGAAATGTGTGAATTAAGAATGACTTTTTTTTTTCTTTTGTTTCTTTGGGGCAGCTCCCCAAAGAATTCAGGTATTACTCCTGGATCTGCACTCAGAAACCACTCCTGTCAGGCTTGGCGGACCATATGGGATACCAGGGATCAAACCTGGGCTGGCTGCAACAAGGCAAACACCCTACCCTCTGTGCTATAGCTCCAGCCCCAAATTAATAATGACTTCTACATATCTGAAGAGTTGAGAGAAAATCAAAATATTTGTTGCCATGAAATTTACACTTTAGTTCGCATAAATACAATTTCATTAAGCAAAGTCAAGTTCATTTGTTGATGTAATGTCAATGGCTGCTTTCGTGTTGCAATGCAAAGCTGAACAGCTCTGAGACACCATATAGCTTGCCAACAATATTTTCTATCTTGGCTAGGGAGCGAACTCAGTGATAAAACACATACTCAACATGTGTGAAGCCGAGTTTGATCTCAAGCACTGCATGATTCCCAAGTAGCCCTGGTCTCAAGCTCAAGCAAACATCTTATTAAATAATAGATATTAATTTCAAAATATATTTACTATATTATGCAGTTCCCTAATCTAGAAGATTGTTAAAAATTTACTCTCAAATTTTTATTTTATTTACTTATTTATTCTGATTCTGTTGGTTTCAGTTAGGTCTCAGGGATTTGTACATGTTCCTCACAATAAATCTTCATTGCTTCTAGGATCAGGATGTGGCTCAGATCCCTGACACTGCAAAACAGACAAAACCTAACTCTGTTTTGATATAATCAGGAGGTCATTTGAGTGATTGGTCTGGATGCCAATAATAAGTTTTACTCACTAATCTCTGAAAAAAGTCTCAGAGTCTCACCGAGTAAACTGGGCACTAGATTCTGAATTTGCTCACTTCTGACCCTGCCATCTGACTCTTTAGATCAGAGAGTTGATGTACTGGCCACTGTCCAGCACAGGGAGAAGATAGGCCTTTCTAAAAGAATATTAGGAGTGCGGGAGCCATCATATTGCAGCAAGGTGTTTGCCTTGCACATGGACAATCACAGTTTGATTCCCAGAACTCCCTTGGACCCTTGGACCCCTACCAGGAGTGATACCTAAGTACAAAGTCAGAAGTAAGCCCTGAGCACAGCCAGGTGTGGCCCAAAAAGAATAATAAGAAAAGCCCTTCAACCACTTTCTCCCTTACCCATCAGAGTCCAGGCCATCTCCAGAGCAACGGTGGCTTGTGGCATTCATAGCAGGGGGTTGACAATCAACACACACTGTGTACCCCGCCCGAATATACTGCATCCATCGAGTCAGGGGTCCATAATCCATAGTACAATGAGGTGTGTATGATTCTGTCTTGAACTCCATACAGTAACTAAAGCAAATCAAAAGGGAACAAATCACTGGCTGTGTATTTAGATGGCATTACAGACTCTGAGGAAGACTACTCCACAAGGATGCCTGACTCCAGAGAAGGCAGCACAGGGCACTGCTGCCATGAATCCAGCAGTTCCAGACACCCCAGAAAGCTTTAAACTTTCTGAACTCCAATGGTGTTTGACTCAGAGTTTCAGGTAGTCTTTTTACTGATTTTGTTTTGAGCCCATGACTAGATGAGCCATCTAGTCAGTATAAATTTGTAGACATATTCTGTCTCATCTAACTACTAAATTGCATGTAAAAGCATATTTTGTTATTGAAAACACACCCTGATCAACTTTACTACTATCTTAGAAATTAAATAAGTGCTTGTTTGGGCCTGAAAATATACAACTCCAGGAAAGCAAATTGTGACACTTCACACCAGCACCACATTTTTCTGTCACAAATGCCCCCTACTCACTTATCCAGCTTATTAGCAAGATCTGGTACCAAAAATAAAAACTTTGAGCATCAAAGTTGTCCTAGGCATTAATGATGATGAAAGGAAATGGGAAGTTGAGAGGTGTTTTTCTTATATAGTTTTTCTAGTTTTTCCTATATATTTATATATATCATATGTAATATATATTAGATATACATATTTTCGTATATATCTAGTTTCATATACATAGAGAGAGAGAGACTTTTTCTTTTTTTTTTCTTTTTTTTTTTTTGGTTTTTGGGCCACACCCGTTTGACGCTCAGGGGTTACTCCTGGCTATGTGCTCAGAAATCGCCCCTGGCTTGGGGGGACCATATGGGACGCCGGGGGATCGAACCGCGGTCCGTTCCTTGGCTAGCGCTTGTAAGGCAGACACCTTACCTCTAGCGCCACCTTCCCGGCCCCAGACTTTTTCTTATATACACTGAACTGAAGGAAACCCTACAATGGACCAGGGTAAACTTGGACCTATTCAGATATGGGTAAATTATTTTAATGGTTTAAGACAAGTTTATTGTTTAGTTTCATGTTACAATAGCATTAACTTTTATGAGTTGATAAGCAGAGTTACTGTACTATCAACAACAAAATGCCCGGATCTTCCATCTCTACCCCTGATCTCCCTCTTTCATTTCTCTTATAGCAAGAACATTAAATGCTATGTTGAATAACAGCAGTTAGAGTGAACATTCTTGTTTTGGGTTTTATCTTAGAAAAAATCTTTCAGGTTTCTCCATTAAGGATGATGTTAGCTGTGAGTTTGTTTGTATAGTCTCATAAGTTCATTTATTCTGTGGAGGGTTTTTCCTCAGAACAAATGTCAAAATCTCTGCATCTACAAAACAGCTCATGTGGTACTAAACTTCCCTTAGTTTTTTTTTTTTTTTAACTTTCCTTAGTTTTGAAAAGATTTAAAAGGATCATCTTTAAATGAAGGATAAAATGAAATCGTCTTATTCAGCATTTCTTGTAGGATGTCAGACTTCAGATATAGAAAAATCTATGTTTCATAGAAACAAACAGGAGGATTCTCAACTCTGTGGCATATCCTCCTCTAAGACCAGAGGTCTGTGCACACCATTAAGATGAAACCCAACTACAAACATGCTTGTAATCATCTTGCTTAAATAAGATTTTTTTTTTGGTTTTTGGGCCACACTGGCGATGCTCAGGGGTTACTCCTGGCTGTCTGCTCAGAAATAGCTCCTGGCAGGCACGGGAGACCATATGGGACACCGGGATTTGAACCAACCACCTTTGGTCCTGGATCGGCTGCTTGCAAGGCAAACGCCGCTGTGCTATCTCTCTGTCCCCAAGGATTTATATTAAAAAAAAAAAAGATGAATTAAATAAGGTAGTGTACCCAGAACCAGTTCCAATGGTTGGAGCACATAGCCACGACAGCATGCTTGTGCACTGTAATAAAGAATACTGAGTGTAAATAAGAAGGGAGCCCAAAAGGAAAAGATAACAAGCTTAATGGGTATCTCTATACCCATTAAGACTCAGACTTTCTTCAAGCCAATAAAAGCTTTTTCTCTAAGATAAGACCCAAGACAAGAATGCTCACTCTTCTTGCTGCTTTTCAACATAACATTTAATGTCCTTGCTATAATACTTAGGAAGAAAGAGAGAAGATATGGATTAGGGGTAGTGATGAAGAATCCGTGCATTTTGTTGGTGGTGATACAATAAATCTGTTCATCAAGTTCATAAAAATTCATTCATAACTATGTTACCTAAACAATAATATGGTCTTAAACCATTAAGAAAAGTTTGCCCATGTCTGGATGGGTCCATGAGACCAACGAAAGAAATTTTGCCCCTGCTTGAACACATTAGAAAAACATAATTTAAAAATAAAATAAAGGCAAGAAAATCATTGAATTACCCAGGAACTTCTCTGTGTGAAGACCAATTTGGAGATGGAACTTTCCTCGTCCTCTCCTTGTTGAATGCAGAGGTAGTTATAAAGGCAGGAACTAGACAAAAAGAGAACATATATGTGGTGATTACCACATGCATTCATTCCCGTCAAAAGTCCTCTGTCTAGGGCAAGTAAAGTGGCTCAGTGGTATAGCATTTGCCTCACTGTGTATCCAATGCTCATTTGGATATGATTACTGGTGCCACCTAAAAGAACAATAAACTACAGTCCTTCATCTCTAAGACCAGAGGTCTATGCACAACATTAAGAGTGTAATGCCCCCCCAAAAAAGAGTGTAATGTCCCCAGAACCAGTTCCAATGGTCAGCGAGAACACATAGATGCTTGACAGAATGCTTGTGCACTATAATAAATATCACTGAGTGGGAACAAGAAGGAAACAAAAGGAAATGATAATGAGTTTAATGGGTAATGGGAATAGGGAAGTGGGAGGTGACATAAATTATGAAGAGAGTTGTTTTTATTTTAGTTGTTTTTTTTTTTCAGTTTTGAGGCTACACCTGGTGATATTCAGGGGTTACTCCTGGCTATGCATTTAGAAATTGCTCCTGGATTGGTAGAGGACCATATGGGATGCTGGTGGATCGAATCATAGTCCATGGCTAGCGTGGGCAAGGCAGATGCCTTACTGATTGTGCTACTGCTCTGGCCCCTGAGGAAAGTTGTTTTTAAGGGGAAAAAATGAAAGGGAAAGGTAGGAACCAAAGGAGAAAGGGAAAAGGGGGAGAGAAGAAAAAAGAAAACAGATGCATATATTTATATGAATACATAATATTTATGTAGACTGAATAGATAGCTCAATATATGGATATATCCAGAGAAAAAAGAAATGAAGAGGGGACAAATGAGATCAAAGGAAGCAAGAATTCCTTCCTCCCATGGAATGCAGTTCTCTCAGGACCCTGGACCTTTCCAGATTCTATAACATAGATATGACCTACCTACCAGCATAGAGATCTCCCACATCACTCTCAGGAATGAGATGGCAAAGTGGACCTTTCTTCATCCTTCTCCTCTTCCTTTCCCAACTTTAATGATATTCAGGGTGGGAAAGCAGGAAAGGAACCAGTATTGAATAGCTAGATCATTCTTTAGGGTACGAACTGCCTTTACTTCAGCCTTTCATCTTTTCCTCTTTCTGTAGAATTTCATTCTCCTTTGAAATACTATCCTTCCTTAATAAAATAGAGGAAGGAAGGAAGAAAGGAAGGAAGGAAGGAAGGAAGGAAGGAAGGAAGGAAGGAAGGCAGGAAGGAACGAAGGAAGGAAGGAAGGAAGGAAGGAAGGAAAGGAAAGGAAGGAAGGAAGGAAGGAGGAAGGAAGGAAGGAAGGAAGGAAGGAAGGAAGGAAGGAAAGATAAAGAAAGAAGGAAAGAAAGAAGGAAGGAAAGAAAAAGAAAAAGAAAACAAAAGAAAGAGAAAGAAAGAAAGAAAGAAAGAAAGAAAGAAAGAAAGAAAGAAAGAAAGAAAGAAAGAAAGAAAGAAGAAAGAGAAAGAAAGAAAGAAAGAAAGAAAGAAAGAGAGAAAGAAAGAGAGAAAGAAAGAAAGAGAAAGAGAAGGAAAGAGGGAAAGAAAATTGGGAAAGAGAAGTGGCCAAAGGAAAAAAGGAAGGAAAGAAAGGAGAGAGAACCAAAGGAAGAAAGAATGAAGTAATGAAGAAATGCATAAGACTAGGAGTTCTTTCCTCACGTCTCTCTGCTCTCCTCTTTAGTTTTGTTTTTATTAGTGTGACATCTTCCTGTCTCATTTCTATGAATAGGAAGGCATCTGTATTTTCATGGCGCTCCTAAAGAGAGCATGCTGATTACACTCTGCTGTTACTCAAGAAAGACTCAGGGACTTGAGCCTTTTTTCATCATTGTCCTCACATTCCACACTGAGCTATATAGTTCAATGAATGAACGAACGTGTGAATAAACAAGTGAATGAATGAATAGCACACTGAACTTGTGTGTGTTCAGTTTCCGTGAAGTCTTCCAATTCTACACTAACACTTCTGCTAAGATAGTACACTTTTCCTATCTTTCATCTCAGAAACTGGAGTACTAAAATCCCTTTCACGTTGATGTATGGGAAAGCCAAGATCAGAAATACAACAAAATGGTTGGGGTGTACTAGTTAGTGGAAGGATGAAGGTGTGGTACTGGAGCAAATCATGCATATCAATCATAGTATCACATTAAAAAATGGGGGGAATAAAAATGTTTAAATAAGATGCTCAAAGCCAAAACTGGAGCAATAGGGCCGGAGAGATAGCATGGAGGTAAGGCGTTTGCCTTGCGTCCAGAAGGACGGTGGTTCGAATCCCGGCATCCTATATAGTCCCCCGTGCCTGCCAGGGGCGATTTCTGAGTGTAGAGCCAGGCGTAACCCCTGAGCGCTGCCGGGTGTGACCCAAAAACAAAAACAAAACAAAACAAAAAAACCTGGAGCAATAGTGCAATAGTACAGCAGATAGAGCATTTGCCTTGCACCTGGCCATACCAGGTACGACCTCTGCAACCCCATATAAGTTCCTCAAGCCCTTCAGGAGTAATTCCTGGGTGCAGATCCAGTAGATAGAAACCTTGAGCACCACAGTTTATGGTCCAAAAACCCAAAGGAAAAATACAGATGTTTCAAGCCTGCATCTTTTTCATTCAGTTGGCCTCTTACTGCCACAAGGTGGCAGCACTAGATCTCTAGTAGTATTTCTTACTGCGGCATCATTACCGGAGACTCTTAGAGGGGTTCAACAGCTGGTAGCCACTTGCTCTAAGATTTATGGTACGCGCTTATCTCAGCTGGGTTGGCTCCTAATCTCTCCAGCATAATATTCATCCCCATCTAGAGTGAAGCTTAAAGACCCAACGTTTTGGCTCTCTCTGGTTGCACTAATAATTTGTTTCCAAAGAAAACATGTCATGCTTTCTAAATGTGACAGCAGCTTTGAAACTTCTCAAATCCACTGATAAAATTAAAATGAACAAGTGAGAGCATTTATGTTAAGATCTTTTTTTTTATCTTTGAGCCCTAATTGTCATAAACACAAATAGCTAAAGGATTTTTTTATTTCCCCACATATTATTTTTATTTCTGCTGCTCTGTTATAGTATGTGTTTAGTCACTTTGTGAAAAACAATACATTTACTCCTAAATACATGTTGCATTATAATGAACTTTAAAATTATTGGAATGTGTTTTTTATGTTGTTGTTTTTTGTTTGGGGCCACACTTCTTGGTGCTCAGGGGTGACTCCTGGCTCTGCTCAGGAACTGCTCCTGGCTGGGTCAAAGGACCATATGGAATGCTAGGGATTGAACCAAGGCTGGCTGCGTGCAAGGCAAATGCCACTACCCTCTGTGCTATCTCTCTGGTACCTGGATTGTTTTTCTTTTTCTTTTTCTTTTTTTTTCTTTTTTCTTTTTCTTTTTTTTTTTTTTTTGGTTTTGGATCAAACCCGGCAGTGCTCAGGGGTTACTCCTGGCTCTATGCTCAGAAATCGCTCCTGGCAGGCTCAGGGGACCATATGGGATGCCGGGATTCGAACCACTGTTCTTCTACATGAAAGGCAAATGCCTTACTTCCATGCTATCTCTCCGGCCCCCTGGATTGTTTTTCTTTAGCTCAAAAGAATTTCCTGAGTTAATAGCTCAGGACAAAAAATTTAGTTAAGTAAAGACCAGTTAAGTTAAAAGCAAGGCCAGATAAATAATACAGGGCATAGGACATTAGCCCAGTTGGGCCAGAGCAATAGTACAGCGCAGGTAAAACACTTGCATTGAATGCAGTCAACCTCCTGTAGCACATATAGACACATATAGAACACCATGAGTGTTCCCTGAGCATAGCACCAGGAGTAAGCACTAAGTACCACTGGGTATGACCCCAAACCAAAACAATATACATATGTATTTGCCTCACATACACCTAATCCAGGTTCTACCCCTGACTCCCCATAAGGTTCCCAAGGCCCACCAGGAATGATCCCTGAGCACAGCCAGATGTAACTCAAACTCCCTTCCCCTACACATAAAAAATATATATTTGGGTAAAAAGAAATGTTTTTTAAAAAACTTCATACACACACATATGGGCTTGGGGTCCATACTTTGTAGCACTGTAGGGTTACTCCTGGCTCTGCACTCAGAAATTGCTCCTGGCAGGTTCGGGGGACCCCTGGTTGGCTGCGAGCAAGGCAAACATCCTACTGCCAAGCTATCACTTCAGTCCCCCCGCAAAATCTTTCTAAAGGAAGAAAAAAATCTCACAAAGAGCCTCACCCTGAGATGCTGGGAACTTGGGGTTACTTTTATATAGGCCTGGTAGTTTGGTAGTTGGGAGTCACCAATGCTACTTCCAGAGGTACTGGGAGTGGAGAGCATGTTATGCTGAGGTTAGGAGTAGGGGGAGGAATAGGGGTACTCACGGTGAGCACAGGACAGGAAAGATTGCATTCTGGCTACCCTCTGATTTACAAAGTAGCTTCACATCATAGGTTTATCCTTCATCTCCCAAAATTTATAAAGATATTTGGGCTGGTGAGATAGTACTGTAGTTAAGTTACTCGCCTTGCACTTGGCCAACCAGGGTTCAATATCTCTCAACCAAATCAGGAGTGATATCTGAAGACAGAATCCTAAGTAAACCCTATGTATCTCAAAGTAAACCCTATATACCTCAAAGACATAGATATTTGGGCTGACAAACTAGTTCAATGAGTTGATAGAAAACTTCGCATAAAGGAAGCCCAGGTTCAATATCCCATACCACCTGTGACAAAGTATCCCAAGTATTACTGGAAGTGGCTCTCAAGTCAAAGATCAGCACACATTTTTTGGAAAGCTACAGTTTCCACTGGCACAGAAGATGACAGTTTTACTCATAGGAAAACATGTCACCTCTTAGGTTCTAGGAGGTAAGATAAAGGATATACAGTCAATTATCAGGCAAGTGTCAATGCAGAAGAAGCTTCTATTTAAAACCAACTTTCCAGTTTCAAAGTCAGGTACAGCTAAGACCTATCATAAAAGCAAGGCTGTGTCCTCAAAAATCTGTCTCCCCATGTCCTGTCCTCCACCCACCCCAGGCCTGGCAGGGTTTTTGAAGACAAACATCTCTCTCTCTATTGTGAGTACTCAGAAATTAGACCAGAAGCCAGATCGCCTGTAGCTCTCTGACCCGGCACCACTTTTTAATATTCCCCACAATTTAAATTTTATTACTGAAGAGTTGTGTGTAATTTAGAAATTATTTCTGCCTGCTGCCTACTGGCTGCATATGTGTGGAAGCACGTAGCCAGGTGCCCCAGGACAAAGGATTACCATAAAAGCTCATTCTCTTTCTGGCAACACTATTCCAATGAAATAGATTCTTTGTTGGCAGGTTATTCCCCAACTTTCCTGGCATCCTATCAGCCACCCATTGTTTCATGCTACAAAAGTCCCACTTCAAAAAGTGTGGCATCACACACCATTCCTTTGAACTAGAAAGTAAATTAATTTCATAAAGTTGGTGACACAATGGGGTGTCACAAATGCAGGCTTAAAACTATATGTCTGGGGTCCAGTGCTTACCTTGCACATAAATCTAGTTAGATCCTCAATACCACATATAGCAACCCAAAATCTGCCATGAGTGATCCCTATGCTCATAGCCAGCAATAAACCCTTAGCAATCACAGAGTGTGACCCCTAAATAATATCAACAACTCACTGGCCTGTAGAGAGAGTGGAGGAGAGAAGAGAATACAGGTTTCATTACTTATGCCTGCTTGGAAGCATAAAGTTTAAAAAGTAGGCTGATGGGGCCGGGAAGGTGGCGCTGGAGATAAGGTGTCTGCCTTGTAAGCGCTACCAAGGAACGGACCGCGGTTCGATCCCCCGGCGTCCCATATGGTCCCCCCAAGCCAGGGGCGATTTCTGAGCACATAGCCAGGAGTAACCCCTGAGCGTCAAACGGGTGTGGCCCAAAAACCAAAAAAAAAAATAAAAAAATAAAAAAAAAAAATAAAAAGTAGGCTGATGTCCTTTAAGGAAGAAAAGGCATGGAAATAATAAATTGTGTGATAAAACTCATTGTTAAAGTATTTTAATGTGTTTTGTTTTTTGTTTTGTTTTGTTTTCTGTTTTTGAATCACACCCAGCAGCACTCAAGGATTACTCCTGACTCTATACTCAGAAATCATTCCTGGCAGGCTCAGGGAACCATATGGGATGCCGGGATTCGAACCACCATCTTCTGCAAGCAAGGCAAATGCCCTACCTCCATGCCATCTCTTCAGTCCCTTTTTAAACTTTTTTTAACAATAAAAATACAACCATGCTAAGCCTGAAATGAAGCTAAATAAATGCAATAGTCATACCGTCATCAGAGAGAATATTTCTGTAGAATGTGGTCCCATGAGCTTTCATGTTTTACTTAGTTTTCAAAATCTGTAGATGCAATTTTTTGCTTCATAATAGCAGCATAATAATGAGGAGGTGAGGTGAACAAAGATGGAGCCAGGTTGAAATTTTGGTTGCCGTCACAAAGGCCACCACACTCTGACACCTCCACGTCCTTGTTTCAGTCAAGGATGATGATGTTGCTGTACTTCTTGAATGCAGAGAATAAGGGACTTACATCCCCCTGCTCCTAAATTTGTGACTATGGTACATAATGCAGCAAAAGTAAAATGAGGTTGCAAATGGAATTGAGGTAGTTTTCCAGCTGACCTTAGCATTTGGAAATGATTCTGCGTTTTCTGGGTGGGCTGAATGCAATTGCAAGATCATTTTAAGGGTTATCAGAGGAAGATGCAAAGTGGTTGCAGAGCAAAGCATGGCTGCTGACTGTGAAGATGGAGAAAAGGAATATGGACAGTGATGGAATAGTGACAACTGCCCAGAAACAAGTTCTCCTTGCAAGCCTTCCTGATTTTTTGTTGTTGTTTTTTTTTTGGTGGGGGGGGGGCATACCCCACGGTGACTCTCAGGGTTACTCCTGATCTGCACTCAGAAATCGTTCCTGGCTTGGGGGACCATATGGGATGCTGGGGAATGGAACCGAGGTCCGTCCTAAGTTAGTGCATGCAAGGCAGATGCCCTACCACTTGCACCACCACTGCAGCCCTGAGCCTCCCTGATTTTAACCCTCTGAGATCCAGGTCTTGACTTCAGGCTACAAAGTTCTAATATAACACGTTGGGTTAAGTTATGAAGCTTGGGTCATCTGTTAACCCTAACTTTATAAATTATTGACAAACAGTACTACAGCCACCATATATAGGACTGTGGCTGTACACACACACGCACGCACACACACACACACACACACATACACACACACATTCTGGGTGGGTTTTTCTCGAGCATTCTTTCTAGAGAGTGGTTCTCTTCATTTCAGCAGCCTTTGGCATTTTGACAGACTCGTCAAATGTTAGGATTAACTGTTCTTCCCCAAGTCTAATTCTTTACACTCTTATTTCACTGCGAGCAGCAACAAAAAGAAGCCAGACCAACCTTCATCGCTTTGCTTAGAAATATTAACAAAATATGCCTGCTCCTTCTTTATAAGGCTTACTTTCTGCATAACTGCAGGAGATAAATCTGCAAAGATTAGCTTTTATAAGCTGAGGATCCCTTTTCTTCCATGTAAAGTGAGAAAGGACCCTTTTCTTCTACATAAAATTAAGGACATAGACTCTGCCCCACCCCCAGTCCTGTAAACCTTTGATTTTATCCCAGAGAGACTCACACTGCAACCCCTGAGATCAAAATGAAAAATAACCCCTGAGATGAAAAAATGAATCAAAATAACTTCTGAGATCAAAAAGGGCTGAGATCAAAATGAAAAAAGAAACTAGCAAGTTCTTCAGGCAGGAACAGTTTTGCTTACCTTCCCCTTCCCCTCAAAACCTAAGCTAAGAGTACATTGAACCCTTACTCAATATTTTTGATTTGGGAAAAAGAGATAGTATGGGGGGGGGAGGAGTAGGACATGACTGACCTGAGTGAGATCCCAGACATCCCATATGGTCCACTGAGCAGCATAAGGAGTAATTCTTTTTTTTTGGGGGGGGGGGGTTGGGTTTTGGGTCACACCGGGCAGTGCTCAGGAAGGAGTAATTCTTGAGTGCAGAGCCAGGAGTAAGCCCTGAGCACCAACCCTGCCTTATTCTTTTTCTATTCACTTTGGGAACTGTGCCTTCTGAAAGTGTCCCTTGAATGAGCTGGTTACTATGCAGAACCAAGTTTGGACCAGGGGAGCAACTCTGGAAATCAGAGGCAGTAGGACTTCAGAGACTTTGTCAACACTGTCCAGGAATTCTTTACTGAGGTATGTAATGGGAGCAAGGAACTTGCATTTCTAACAAATTCCCAGGGGAGCCTGCCACTGCTGTTGAATTTGGAGGGCCCAGTTTAAGGCCTGCCATACTGGGATATTCCAGGGATTCTGTCCTCCCCCATAAACTGAAGTCATCAGACACCCCAACAGCTAGGTAAAGCTTGGAACACAACTAAGAGTTGCAAATGCTGGGGCCGAAGTGGTGGCTCAGCAGTAGGGTGTTTGCCTTGCACGCAGCTGACATAGGATGGACCACAGCTTGATCCTCAGTGTCCCTTATGGTCCCCCAAGCCAGGAGCAATTTCTGAGCTATTTCTGAGTGCAGAGCCAGGAGTAACCCCTGAACATCACCAGGTGTGGCCCAAAATTAAAATAAAAAAAAAAAAGAGCTACAAATGCCAAGCAGATCTGTGACTTTTGAGATGAGATTTATTCTGTTATCACAAAAGGAGGCCCTGGATAAGAGAGTGATCTGGTTACAACTGTCACCCCATTGATCTTCAGGGTTGATTTGGCTGATCTGGCTAGCTAGATAGGTGCCCCCATAGTCTATGTTCTCCTACAAATGGACCTTGAGAGCTTGTTTGGAGATTCTAGCAGGGGAGCACAGCTACTCATAGACCCTGGACCAGAGATTGTCAGTCTCTTTCACAGAGCGCACAGCTTCAGGAAGGACACTCATGGAGTGTCAAGCTTCCAAACACTCCAGACACATCCAAATGAGGCACTGGGCAGTCTGCCTTCCTTTAAAAAAATAAAAATAAAAATAAAATAAAAGGAGTTCCTGCAGAGACACTGAGCAATGGGGATGATCTTGGTTAGATTCCTGGCACCACATATGGTCCCCTGAACACAGATCCAGGAATAGGTCTTGAGCACTAAGTGTGGCAAAAAAATAGGGTGGGGGGGAGTGAGGAGACTATAAGCAAATATTGTTCCTATGAATTCTGAGTTAGTCACTAATACCTCTTAAGAAACCAACCAGATGGGGCCAGAGAGATTGCACAGTGGAAGGGCATTTGCCTTACACTCAGCTGACCAGGGACAAACCTGGGTTCAATCCCCAACATCCCATATGGTACTCCAAGACTGCCAGGAGTGATTTCTGAGCTAGTGCCATGAGTAACCCCTGAGCTAGGTGTAGCCCAAGAACAAAAAGAAAAAGGAATCAATCCAACCCTCTTGTAGGGTTCATGGGAGGCATGAGTGAGGGATACTGACCAGGGACGAACCTGGGTTCAATTCCCAACATCCCATATGGTACTCCGAGACTGCCAGGATCGATTTCTGAGCTAGTGCCATGAGTAACCCCTGAGTAACTGCTAGGTGTAGCCCAAGAACAAAAAGAAAAAGAAATCAACCCAACCCTCTTGTAGGGTTCATGGGAGGCATGAGTGAGGGATGATTGGGAATGTCTGGACATTTGGACTTGAGCAACTTGAAAACTTTGCACAGTCATAGGACCAGAGAACAGACAACTTCTAATAGAGATGGCACCCTTGGGGGCCTTACGTGGACTTGAGGTGCTCTTCCACTTGCTCTTGATCCTAGCTGGTAGTATTTTCTACACTGATTTTCCTGTTATCTTTTCCAAAAACCTGCCTTGTACTATTTTAAAGAGCTATGAGGGGCCCAGGAATCGAGGAGTTTGTGATAGTTTAAGAAGGAAAGTAGCTCTGAGATCTTATGTTCTATCGCTGAACACTATAATTGAAGGAATCTTCACTTTCCTAGAAGATCAACATTAGGCTTGAAGAACTATTTAAAAATAATCAAAACTGGAAAAATAATATAGGAGTTGAGGCACTTGCCTTGAATGTAGTTGACCTCATTTAATCCTCAGCACCACATATGCCTGACCATTCCCAGGAGTAAGTCTTGAATACCACCAGGTATATCCTACCCCCCCCCCCAAAAAAAAAAAAACCTTGTCCTATAAGCCACTACCCCCTTGTCTTCTGCAAGTCCCTTTTCCTTGCCTTTCTCTTCTGGTGTTTTCCCTGCACAGCTCTAAGCCTCTCAACCAGCTCAGTTAGTACTGAGGTAGTACTGAGATAGTACTCTAGCTACTGTTCAATAAAGCTATGTGTTCCCTGAGCCTATCATTTCCCTAGATCAGCCCCCCGATTTCTGTCCCTTCACAGGGGTTATCTGCTGTTTTCTGTCAGGTAGTGTGACATTTCTCAGCCTCATCCCATACCCTTAAGTCCCTTCTACTCTCTCCTCCTCAACTAGTTGTTATCCTGCCTCAAAATCAGGGAAAACCTGCTAGTTCCACATATTCACTGCACCACTCATTTTTTTTTTCTTTTTGGGCCAAACCTAGTGATGCTCAGGGGTTACCCCTGACTATGCACTCAGAAATTGCTCCTGGTTTGGGGGCCCATAAGGGACACCAGGGGATCTAACTGTGGTCTGTCCTGGGTCAGCCGCATGCAAGGCAAACGCCTTACCACTGTGCCACTGCTCCAGCCCCTTGCACCACACACTTCTTATGCATTTGCTATTAGTTGTATTCAATTGTAGCTTATTTTTCTTTATTCTACATGACAGTAAGTTCTGGGTCAACTTACCTGTCTGGCATCAAGGCAATTTTAAATAAATGTCTAAATATGGAAATTCAAAAAGTGGGGAGCCAGAACGATAGCACAGCAGTAGGGCATTTGCCTTGCACGCAGTGGCCTGGATGGACCCGGGTTCAATTCCTGGTATCCCATATGGTTCCCCCGGGCCTGCCAGGAGTGATTTCTGAGTAGCAGAGTCAGGAGTAACCCCCGAGTGCCACTGGGTGTCCCCAAATAAAATAATTTAAAAAGAGGAATAATAAAATGGTCTGCCATGTTGATATGAAAATTTCTGCTTATGAAAAGCATAAATCTTTGTGATCTTAAGATGTCAGAATTTCTTTCCATCAAGTTCCATCTACATTGGCTTTTTTGCTCATTTCTTCTTTTTTTTTTTGTTTTTGCTTGTTTATTTTTTTTTGTTTGTTTGTTTCTAGGACCACACTCAGCTGCATTCAGGGGTTACTCTTGGCAGTGCTCAGGAAAGGGATCATATGGGATTCTAAGGATCAAGCCTGTATCAACCATGTGTAAGACACATGCCCTACAGACTGTACTATTGCTCCAGCCCATTTTTGCTCATATTCTTATGAGTTAATAAGGTTCCCAACTCATTAAAAATCAAGCCCCGGTGTGGCCACCCTATAGCCAGAAATAATTTTTTGATGCTTATTTTTATTTAGAGCATCACACTTAGTGGTGCTTAAGGGACCAAATGGGGTGCACAGGATTGAATTCAGGTCAGCTGCATGCAAAACAATTGCCCTGCCCACTGTACTATCTCTCCAGTCCCAATTTTTGGTTTGTTGGCTTGCTTTTCTCTTTTATGTTTTGTTTTGTTTTATTTTTTTTTGTTTGTTTGTTTTGGGGCCACACCCGGCAGTGCTCAGGGGTTACTCCTGGCTATCTGCTCAGAAATAGCTCCTGGCAGGCACGGGGGACCATATGGGACACCGGGATTCGAACCAACCACCTTTGGTCCTGGATCGGCTGCTTGCGAGGCAAACGCTGCTGTGCTATCTCTCCGGGCCCGTTTTGTTTTATTTTTAAATTATAAATTTGATAATTGTCCAGTTGCTGTGACTTGAAAGGAAGAGTTCTGAAAGTGGAGAAATAGGTCAGTGAGCTGAGCACATGCTTCTGGACAGTTGAATCTAGGTACTGCGTCATTTCCAACACCGCTGAGGCAATCCCAGTGAAGTTGAGAAAAAAAAGATACACTATGTACCTTAAATATTACTGTAAAAGATTTGTTATTCACTTCAGCCACAATAAAATTAAAAAAAATGTTTCCTAAGCCAAAAAAAAAAAAAAGGAAATTAAAACAAATAGGTCGACAGGAACAGAAACAAAGTAAGAAGGGAAGGCGGGAGAAGAGAAAAAGAACAAGAAAGAATGAAGGGGAAAGAAAACAGAAATAAAAGAAGGATAAATAAATAAATGAAAGATAAATAAATATAAATAAAATAAATAAAAGATATATACATAAGTAAAAGAAAGAAAGAAGAAAGAGAAGAAAGAAAGAAAGAAAGAAAGAAAGAAAGAAAGAAAGAAAGAAAGAAAGAAAGAAAGAAAGAAAGAAAGAAAGAAAGAGAAAGAAAGAAAGAAAGAAAGAGAAAGAAAGAGAGAGAGAGAGAGAGAGAGAAAGAAAGAAAGAAAGAAGAAAGAGAGAGAGAAAGAAAGAAAGAAAGAAAAGAAAGAAAGAAAGAAAGAAAGAAAAGAAAGAAAGAAGAGAGAGAGAGAAGAAAGAAAAGAAAGAAGAGAAAGAAAAGAAAAGAAAGAAAGAAAGAAAGAAAGAAAGAAAGAAAGAAAGAAAGAAAAAGAAAGAAAGAAAGAAAGAAAGGAAGGAAGGAAGGAAGGAAGGAAGGAAGGAAGGGAGGGAGGGAAGGATAGAGAGAGAAGAAAGAAAGAAAGAAAGAAAGAAAGAAAGAAAGAAAGAAAGGAAGGAAGGAAGAAAGAAAGAAAGAAGAAAGAAAGAAAAGAAAGAAAGAGAAAGAAAAAGAAAGAAGAAAGAAAAAAGAAAGAAAGAAAGAAAGAAAGAAAGAGAAAGAAAGAAAGAGAAAGAGAGAAAGAAAGAGAAAGAAAGGAAGAAAGAGAAAGAAAAAGAGAAAGAAAGAAAAAGAGAAGCAAGGAGAAAAAAGGAAGGCGAGAAAAGAGATAGAAAAGTGGGGAGTAGGTGTTTTAGGTCTAAGATTCTAACATTTAAGCAGGGGTCTCAAACTCGCGGCCCGTGGGCCGTTTGCAGCCCTCCGTACATTTTGTGGCCCTGCCCTAGAGGAATCTTTTTTTGTTTTGTTTTGTTTTAGTTGTTTGGGTCACACCCCAAATGTTCAAGGCTTACTATTGACTTTGCACTCAAGGATCACCCCGACTTTGCCTCCTGCGGCCCCCAGGTAAATTGAGTTAATCCGTGACTATGGAGAGATGAATTACAGTGGCACAGAGGGATCCTAATGGGACACTTCACTATTCAATGTGAAATATTGTCTTCCTACCTTGGGTCTTCTGTGGCCAACTCAATTGCAATGACTCACCCCATATGATGCAGGAGCCCTTCCTGCCCAGCACAAGGGCAATGAGCAGGGAACCTCGGATTGCAAAACACCCAGAGAAAAGGTGGGGCGAAGGAGGCATTTGGACAGCTGGTCGCTGATTCCTTTACCAAGCAAGCATTTCTCCAGCTTTTTATCTTTGCGGGGGCAGCCAGGCCCATCCCATTCCCTGCAGTGCAGTCCTGGAGAAACATTCCCTTCCTGGCACCCTTCCACTCATATCCCACACTTCACACCCCTTCTTTTCTGGGGCAAAGAGGTGGCAGGCAAGCTGTCCTAAACTACAAAGGCCCTGATCACCCAAACCTCAGTACCAAAGCTGTGCCCACACTCCTGGCCTTGGGGCGTCGAGTACTCCAGGCAGCTGGCTCTCTCTTGCAGGGGAGGGCAGGGTTCACCCCCATTCTGGGCCTCTTGTTGCACCGAGCGCCTCCGCACACGGATGGATGGCTTGCATCGGTCTGCACATCCACTCCAAGGGCTCCACTGCCCCACGATGCATGGACGAGCTGAAAGACAACAAGGACGGATGGATCGATGGATCGATGGACGCTCACCTGAGTCAGGACAGCCAGCTGGCCTTGCTGTCAGGCTGGACAGGGCCACCCCAGGTTCCAGGCAACTCCCTACCCCCGTACCCTAGATAACTGAGAAGCAGGTGTCAGAGGAGGATTTTTTCCAGAAGCCTGGGGTGGATCTGAGTCAGAAATAGCCCTGAGTCAGAGATGGGACCTGCAGGGAATTTCCTTATACTCCTGGGCTTAAATCAGGGCGTGTGCCTCCTTTTTTGTTTGTTTGTTTGCTTTTTGGGATTTTTGGGGGGGTCACACCTGGCGGTGCTCAGAGGTTACTCCTGGCTCTGAATTCAGAAATCACTCCTGGCTCGATGGGATGCTGGGGATCGAACCTGTGTCCATCCTGGGTCAGCCACGTGCAAGGCAAACACCCTACTGCTGAGTTACCACTCCGGCCCAGGCTTGTACCTCCTTGATATTAATTTGAACCTTCCCAGCCAGGACCATTTATTCTCTAACAGACAGCCAGTGTCATTGCAAACTATGGGAAGGTGGAAAAAATATAAAAGTATACAAGACAAATCTTTCTTTTTTTTTCCTTCTTTTTTAAGGAAAGAAAGAAGGGAGAGAAGAAGGGAGGGAAGGAGGGAGGAAATGAAGGAAAGAAGGGAGGAAGGAGGAATAAAATGGAAGGAGGGAGGGAGGAAGAAGGAGGGAAAGAGAAAGGTGTAGGAATGGAGGAAAGGAGGAAGGAAGAGGATGGAGGGAGGGAAGGTTTAGAAGGGAAGGAAGGAAGGAGTGAAAGAGGAAGAAAGGAGGGAGTGAAAGAGAGAGGAAGAAAGGAGGGAGAAGGATAGAAGGGAAAAGGAAAAGCCAAATCTCACCAGCCCCAAATTCCATCACCATATCTCAACACATGTGTCTCGATGAGATACAAACTAAGACAGCAGAGAGGGACCTGGTAGTTAGTTTCTCCAAAATCTTCTCTTTACTGTGCACACACTCAGAAGCTACTGACTGGAGCTAGAACTGAGAGCTAGAACTGTGAGAGCTCACAAAGCCACAACTGCACATGGAGTCAAGCAAAGAGTTTGACCATAGGGTCCATTTCTCTCCATCTGTAAAATTTTTGTGGCTAATATAGTTAACATTCCCATTTAAAGACTTAAGGAGGGCAGGAAGATAGTTTAAATTGCCAGTGTGTGCACTGCATGCAGGAGACTTGGTTTTCTTTGATCCCCTATCTGGGGATCAAAGAAAACTGCATGGTCCCCGGCCAGGAGACACCTCCTCTCACCAAGTATATTGTTTGGGTGTGGCACCAAAACAATAAAGCAGGGAGGGGGAGCAAAACAATACCTAATACAAAAATAATACCTAAGGGCCGGAGAGATAGCATAGAGGTAGGGCATCTGCCTTGCATGCAGAAGGACTGTGGTTCAAATCCCAGCATCCCATATGGTCCCCCGAGCCTGCCAGGAGTGATCTCTGAGCGTAGAGCCAGGAGTAACCCCTGATCGATGCGGGGTGTGACCCCAAAACAAAAAACAAACAAACAAAAATAATACCTAATAGGGTTAGAGTGCTTTACATGAGACAGTTCCTAGATTCATCCCTGACACCACCTATGATAAAATTAAAAGACTATCTCAAGAGTTGACATTGAAAGAAATAGATGATGGATATTGAAAAATGTGGACATCCTGTCCAAGGATAAAAGGCAAAATGGGAAAAGCTCTATTGATTCTTTCCTATCATCCCCATACTTTATTTTCTGTTGGCTTCATTCACTTTAACATCTTAGAGACCCTAGAGCTAGCCTTGAAAGCCCCCACTGTTTCAGGAACTCTCTAGGGTTCATGGTTTTTGGAAAATGTCTTCTTTGGCAGCACCGAGCTGCCCCTGCCAGGGAAAAGATCACGTGTAATATGAACATCTGTCAGTGATTCAAAAATTACAAACTGTGTTAAGGCATCCTTTTATCAATCATCTCAAAACTCTGTTATTAAGTCAATTACCTAAGAAGCAAGATTGAGCCACTTTAGAATTCGTTCCCAATATCTGTCATGCACACATCCTTTAGAAACTCATCACAGGTCATTTCCTGCTGCTTGTGCTGACTCTTTCCTTTTGGTTTTGATGATCCTATGATATAATTAACCCATAGGTCCAAAAGCATTTAAAGAAACTGGCAGGCGGGGAGCTGACTGAGAAAGACTCCTTCTGTCCTTATTTCTTCCCCAATATCTCATCCTTAAGTATAACTAGTCCTGTCTTGACCAGTAGGACTTAAAATTAATATTATGCTTGGGGGCTGGAGAGGTAGTATAGTAGGTAAGGTTCTAGCTTGTCTTGCATATGCTCAACCCCTGGTTCTCTGAGTACTGCCAGAATTGATCCCTGAACACAAAGGCAGGAGTAAGTTCTGAGCACTAACTGTTTTTAAAAGTTGATGTTCTATAAAACCGAAATTGGGGTTGAATGCTGGGTATGGTAATGGATCACTTTATAGAGAGAGTGTTTGCTTGTTTGTTTTTGCTTTGGGGGGTCTACACTTAACAGAGATCAGAACTACTTCTGGCTTCATGATTGGGGTTTGTTCCAGGTAATGCCCAGTCTAGGGACTATAACAGAACCCAGGAGTCAAAACAAGGCCTATATGCATAGCATAAGCTCAGCCCATCACACTAACTCTCTAAGCC